>NC_134010.1:889239-1178574 GCF_047716275.1 Strix uralensis | reverse complement strand
GGCCCCCATAAAAAATCACACTCTGTCTTTCATGGCCTATGACCACTACATTTTCATCTGCAAACACCTTGGAGAGTGTCCAGAAATCTCCCAAGATGGCCTTTGGAGGCCTCAAACACATGACCAGTACAGAGAGCCTGAACAACATGGGCTGAATGGTGTGGAGACTTGGGACAGTACAGGAGTAGCCCAAGGGTGCTTAAATAGAGGTTTCAGAGATGGTGGAGTTTTTCTTCATAGTGGAAAACAGCATGAGAAAGAAATGGCACTAAGTGCAGCTGGGAAGTCCAGACTGGACACAAAGAAAAAAAAAAACTTCTTCCTAGGGCAGTGCTGCGATGCAACGCATCACCCAGAAGGAGTCTGGATCAGCCCAAAGATTTTTGTTTCAAGGAAGAACCAGGGAGGATGGTGAGATATCAGTAAAGGAAGGAAGATGTTCAGCTGAGAGCAAGGTGGGACAGCTGGGTGGGTGACTACAGCCTGCAGGGAAAGAGGCACAGGTGATGTAACACCATAGGACAGCCTGTGGTGGAGATGACAGAGGGTTGTGGAGAAGTTGAAAGGGCTGTTCTTCAGAGCAGAGTCCCTGCACCCCAGGGGCTGTGTGCTGGGGCAGGGACTCTGTCACCTGCCAGGGTCAGCACTCAGCCTGCCTGGAGAGCTACCCACCGCACTGTGGGGAGAAGCTGTGGTGAGAAGCAGAGACCCCCGGCAGGGCAGGGTCCTGCTGCTGTCCAGAGGGTGCTGGGTGGGTCAGGGCTGCTCACAGCTCCAGATCACCCCCAGGACACTGGCAGAGGCAGCTTTTCAAGAAGTATATTGAGGCAGGGGCTACCTAGAAGGAAAGGTGCTTTCCGGGTACTTTCAGTTTTCTGCTGTGCTTGTGGGGGAACAGTAATGCAACCATCAGGTTTGGACAAGAGGAGGACACTCCTACAGCATTACCCTGACAGATCAGTAGGTCTCTGAGGAACTTGATAAAGTTCCTTCACCCATTCATTTGCCTACAGAAAGCTCAATCATCTCCTCACTTTTTTCCTGAGCTGCTCCTTAGGACTTGCAGACACAGAGATGCCTGGGTCTGCAGGGCAGAGCTGAGCACACAGCGGGTGGGATGGGGACTGTGAGCACTGACAGGGAGGAGATAAGGGGAAAGAGATACAGCTCGAGGCAGGGACAGGTCCAGGCACGAGAGACACAGGCTGACAGCAAGGGCTCTGGCAGCGGGGTGGTTTCTGTGTGTGGTATTTGGGCACTGCCCTATTATTCAGTGAAGGTGCTTTTTACATAACAAGCCCCCCTGGTCTCTTCCCCCACCAGCAGAGCCTCTGTCCTCAAGGCCCTGGGCTCCAGGGTAGGAGCTGCCTCCTTGGCAGCCAGAGCTGCATCAGAGGAGACTCCTCTGAGTGCCCAGCTGTCCCTCCCTGGCCTTTCTTCCCTTGGCAGAAACATTGGGGCATTTCTCCTTGGTTGTCAACCTGCCCCTGCTGCTGCTGCTCCTGTTTCCAGGCTCTCTGGGGATGGGGCTTTCATCTGCAGCTCAGCAACTGGCCCTGCAGGTCCTGCCATGCAGCTGTGACCATGGGAGCAAGGTGCTCAAGCCCCCTTATAGCCTGTGGGTCTCTGGGCAATGCTGTCCATGAGCTGGGGATAAATCTGGCTCTTTTTGCAGGACACCCCATCTTCAAGGAATCAAAAAGCTCAGAGATCTTTACTGCGTAAGGGAGTTTTCAGCTGGATTCCCTGCTCTCAGCAGCATCCAATTTCCTGTCTAGGGAACAGCTGGGTGTGATCCTCCTCCAGATTCAAGAGGTGCAAGCCCAGGGCAGCTGAGAGCAAGTCTGATGGACAGCCTGGCTCTCCTCACTCTGCACTAAGGCTCTGTCCGTTTGCACCCCCGGACTCTCAGTGGAGCACTTGTAGCGTAGCAGAAATTTATATAAGGATATTGAAAAAAACTAACTAACAGACTAACAATATAGGGATATGGAGAAACTAAAATGACTAATAATATTAGGCCTAAGAATTGTATGTTTAACCAAAGAACTGCTGAGCCTTAAAGAACAGAGGTAGAGGCACCAAGAAACCATGGCAATAGAAGATAACGGACATTTTATTACACAGAGGACTAAGACTAGGCCCAAGGATGCATCTCATTCTACAGATAAGGAGGCTAATGAGCAATTTGACCAGAAAGAACTGATTCTGTGACATGGCAATGTTGCAACTGGGGGAAAGGTGACGAGGAAGACTGGCGGCCTTCCTCCCGAAGACCCCCAAAGATGACCACCAGGAGGCAATGCACAGGCGCAAGGATGACACAAACATTTTAAAACTGCTGACACAAGTCTTTCGAATTAACCCCACCTTAGTCATGCATATGTATGTTTGTATTGTGTAACTCTATGAATATGTATAAGATACCCACATTTAAGAAGTAAGCTAAGGAGCTTTTGTGTGCACGATAGGTGGAGCGATCCCCTGTGCACCCAGCACTGCAATAAAGAATGCCTGCTTTCTAAAACTCTGACTTTGAGTCTTAGACAGTTCTTCGACCGGCTTTTTGGTATCAAAATGTCCAGGCTATCTGCCTTCAGAGCGCACTCCTCAGGTAGGACAGGGCAACAGGAGCAAAGGCAAGAAAAACAAAGCCCCACAGCTCTGCTCTGCAGCTGGGGGCACTGGGAGGGACAAGGTTGAAATCTCTTGGATTTCATAAGTGGGGTTAAACAGCGATCACTGCGAATTCCTCTCTGCCTGTTGGGGCACAGCAGGACTGACTCCTGCAGAGCCCACAGCAGAATCCCTTGCTCCCCACTGCACCCTCAGCCAACAAACACCAGAGCTCCAGGCCGGGGGCAGTGATTCACGGAAAAAGACTCTACAACTCGAATAGAGTTATAAAGCAGCTATGTTTACTCCGGCATCGGGGTGCAAGGGGATTTCTCCACATGATATGGAATGCTCCAATGATCGATCGGGACTGGCCCTCCAGCTGTGCTCCCTCTCAGCCCAAGGAAAGGTAACTCTATCCTGGCCAAAACCAGGACACACACCTAGGAGTTTGCAGAACCACCAATACAGTTTGCAATGTCGTGTTTAAAGCAAAATCAAATAATGTTCTGCTTCTCTGTTTGCCAGTTCCCTGATGTGTGGTGTTTGTGGGGGGTGCTGGCAACTCTGGAGGTGATGGCAGGTTACACTGGATTGTGGGAGGGAAACCACGGCTTTACTGTGCCTTGGCGGGATGGGGAGATGGGGATTTTCTGACAGCCCAGGAGCATGGTAAATAATCCTTAAGAAAGTGAAGTTTACTTAATGCAAATCTACAACTAAAAAAGTTTTTTTTCTCCTCTGAGTGTAACTCATCACTTGGCTGCAGTTTAATTAGAGGGGAAGAACACAGTGGAGTTGCTTTAGAAGGCTTCCTTGAGGAGCACGTGCTGCTTTACAGTGCCTGTGCACTGCAACCTCCCACACAGGAGTCAGCTGCTGTTCCCTACAGAATTGTGGTTCCCAAAACATGTACCACATGTTTTGCCTCACAAGACCACTTCAAAGATCTCTGTAAAATACTGTTAAAAAAAACCCTAAAACAATTTACAAACTTCTAGAGACCACTGTGGGTTAGCTTTGTCCAAGCTGTTCATGTTAGTGGTGAGTAAGAGAGACCTGGACACGAGACATTCTGTGACCTTCTCTTGTAGGGAATTTCAAAGAGAGAATGTGTGTTTAAATGCTCCAGTGCCTCTCTTACAAATCTTTTAAGCCTTTCTTTCTCTAAAGGCTTTTAGATGAGGTCAAACAACAACTCAACTGTCCAGTTGCCTGATGAGTTTTCTGCTCAAAGCCTGGAAGTAATTTATTTTTCATGACTTAATAAGTTATGGTAGGCTTTGTGTGCAAGGGAATGACAGCACTGGTCAGGTGTTCTTTATGGATAAAGTTAAACAAACTTAGAAAAAATTTTTTTAAACTCCCTGTTACCTTTGCAAGTGCCACTTCTTTTTGTCAAGGGAATCACACTCAGTACATAGGAATTTGTCATATTTTTTCCCTATTGTGTAGACATAAAAAAAAAAAAAAAATCCTCTTCAGAATCTCTGGTCTTTTATAGACTGGGACACCCTGGAAACGGCAACCTACCATGGCAGGTTGAAAGCCTATTAATATTGGAGTTTTCCTCTGGAGGGGGTCTGGTTAACTTCATTTCCAAAGGCAGCTGTGCTTTTTAGAGTTCTTATAAGATTTATGGGTTAAAAGAGTAAGTATGTATACATGCTAAATACTTAAAAATAGTCATATATTTCTTACATCAGATTATTTAAGAATACCGTATTGGTAAAGGGTCATCACAGTTCCTTAAGCAAACAATCACTTTTTTCTTTTTCAAAGTACTGTGAAAGAAATTAGTTGCCCAGTGTGTTTGTGAAGACTTGTTCTTGGAGAAAACCATGTGTAACTGCTCTACTGCTGTTGCCATCTCTCGCTGAGTCTTTATTCTGTTTCCTTCATCTTTCTGCCCAGGCTTTGAAAGTCCTGGTGTGAGCGGTCCTTATATTGAGAAATGGGCAGCAGCATCTCTACATCTTGGCTGACCTCCGCTTTTCTTCAGCCCCTCCAGAAGAATTGATGTGTTCCTCCCTCTCTTTAAATAAATCTTTATTTTTTAGATTATAGTACCTGAGTTCCCTGCTGGGGTCAACCTGGTTTGGTTTGCAACACAACATTTGCGTTCACCCTATTGATACAAGCTGGTTTTCAAAACAGACTGATTTTTATTTAATTTTGTACTTGTATTACTTCAGAGAACTTTTACAGAGTGATAATAGTTTGTCGCTCGGTGTCATGGTCCACTCAGTGGACTCGTGATGGTTCATTTACTAAGACCAAATTCCCCAAAACTTTACTTCTTGTGAGGGCTTTTGGATCTTTTGTAGGGGAATTTGCAAACCCAAGTTCTCCAAATGAGAGATTATGTTCTGTTGGGTTTTCCCCACCTCCCCTTCTTTGTCTCCCCCCATGAGAATATCATCAATATACTGACAGACAGCTGTGCCTTCGGCTTTTGGTATTTTCTCCAGCTCTTGGGCTAAAACATGGTGAGCTAATGTAGGGGAATATTTGTATCCCTGAGGCAGCCGGGTGAGGGTAAATTGTTGTCCCTCCCATGTAAAAGCAAAGCGGTCTCTATTATCTGGTTGTAAAAGTATCATGAAAAACATATCTTTAATACCTGTGGTTGCTATAATCAGATTAGCTTTCTCTCGAATTGTTATTACCAGTTCAGCCATGTTAGGCACTGCGGCAGTTAGAGGCTCTGTGTTAATATTCAGCCTCCGAAAATCTACTGTGGGCCTCCACTTCCCGTTAGGCTTTTTCACTGGCCACACCTGAGAATTGAAAGGAGAATGGGCATTTATCACCACTCCTTGCTCCTGAATTTCCTGCATAACTGGTTTGATGCCTTCCTTTGTTCCCAGGGGGAGGGGATATTGTTTGACATTAGTTACTTTGCTAAGCGTCAGAGTGGGTGCAGTTTGAAGTATCCTGATATTCAGCTGCAGTGTCCCGAAAGTCCACAACAATCCTTCAGAATCCTTCCACCCCCTTCCTTTAAGGGCATCTTTTAGCAAGTGATTTTGTTCCTCTATCTCCTCTTTTTCTTCTATCTGCTGTTTTAACAAGAAAATTACTTTCTCCTTTTCTGCTAACTGCTCTTCTTTCTCTGCTAATTGCTCTTCCAGGTTGGAGATTGTTTTCTGCAAAAGTTGTACCAAATTTTCAAGGGATTCTATGATTTGTTTTTCATGACTGCGCCGCTTACAGCGGTCTTCAATTGCTGCGACCAGGCTGGCTCCAAGAACTGCACAGATTATCGCTTTGCCTTTACCTGACTGTAATCTAGCCTCATTCTGTATGGAAATCACTCGGTCTGTTACACTCTTCAAATTTGCCCTATTGTCTCGAGCCCACTCTTCCCCGGGTGGGGAAGGTCGAGCTCCATACTTTGCCAAGAGTGCATAGAACAAGTTAAGATTTTTCACTAATGGAAAGTCTTGATAATCATCCTTTTCAGTCATTCTTATTACAAATGGGCCAAACTCACTTTGGGGAGGCTGAGCTTGGTTACACCACAGACGCAACAACTGCTGCATTGCCCTTCTCTTCCCCGAGTGGCTGAAGGGACCAATAATCTACCACTTGGAGTCAAAACATAGTCACACACAAGTGCAGACTTTTCTCTGCTTGTCCCTTCAACTTCCCCAGGTAGTCGACCTCATTTATTGAGGGCAGTTCCCCCTTTTGCACTAAGAGATCCTTGCACTTGATCCTGATAGACAGAGCCCTCAATTCGAGTTTGGGGTGCAATACACCGAGGCGTGTGTGGTGTGCGGGAATCTCGAATTGCCCCCCTTGCTTTTCTGAACACCTCTCACCCAAAAGGTTCCCCTGTTACAAACCACACACAACCTGCACCCCCCTGTCTCTAAAGATCCTGTCCGTGACACCGGTTTAATGTCACAGTCCACTCGGTGGACTCGTGATGGTTCGTTTGCTATGATCTCAAAAGTGCAAAATTAAGGCGACCAACACCAAAGGGGATAGCAGTAATCAGTGAAACTTTATTGTGTTGCCTGTGAAGCGGCACGCGATAGTTAGAGATGGGTGAGAGAAAGGAGAAAAGTAAAGTTTAGAGAGAGGAGGGAGAGAGGTTATAGCTACCACCGCTGATCTCAAGACATCCTAACAGTCCCAGGTCCAGCTGATGCTGTGTTGTCGATCGTCATGATCCTTGGTGGGGAGGCTTCAAATTTTCATTGCCAAGAAGTCATCTTTTATGCTCAGTAACACACCTTGCAACTCCTCTGCCTCAGGGGTCTCCGCCCTTCTCAGAATTCAATTGTCATATCTCTGCCCTTCTCGAGTGAGGACATCACGCATGCACGAGGGGGAGTGTTCGAGGTGTGGTCAGTCTTGGAGATGGGTAACCTTCAACCAGGAGGTGTGTTTTGGTATTATAATGAAGCAAAGTTCATCTGAGGTTCATGATTTCTTCATCGATGTTATGGCAACAGTTGCGATCCATCTTTTTTGACAGTAATAATGCTATCATCTCTAACGGCTCTGGCTAGGCCCAGGTACCGAATAATAGCACAACACTCTTTGTGCTACATGGCTCAGGCACTGAAGAACAGACTGCACTGCCTGCACCACACAAGTCAGTGCTCAGGAGAACAGCACAGCACTGGCTGTGCCACACAGTTCTGCATTCAGGAGCCTTTGCACTTCATTCCACTCCAGGGATCGGCAACTGTGTTCCAAACAGGCCGTTGTCGGGTACCTTCCTGTCCATGTCCCTGATGACAATGTTGAGACAATGCTGATCTTCTGACCGACTCTTACACTTGGTTTCTCTACTTTTAGCATGAAAAATAAAGTTTTGTGACGTGTGTTTTTATGTATTGCTTTCTGAACAAAAGCTGAATTCATCTTTTCTTTTTCCAGGTAAATGATCTACAGTTTAACGTGTCTGTTCTCAAAGGTTGATGCCCCCACCCTCTCAGAATCCTATTCTGGGAACAACCATTCTTATGCAGACAGTGCCAGCACAGCATGTTGAACTTCACAAGTTCTTCTTTGAGGCCTGAAGAGCATGTGCACAGGAAGAACCTCTCCACCAGTGGATTTGTTTGCAGAAGCCATACCCCTTGTATGGGGTCCTCAGATAAAATTGTCAGTTCTCATAGTAAATAGTCCTATTTACATCTGTAACATCATTTTACTAAACGTACCTTATTATTTAACATGATACAGTGAGATACTGAAATACATTCAAAATACGAATCATCATTTTTTATGCTGCAGAGGATACTTGCCAATCACAGATGCCCCCAGAGGGCAAAATGCTGGTTTAGGTCGTGAGTAGGTGTTTTGGCACTGCAATCTCCTATTACTTATTTTACATTCACGAATTACCAATACAGCTAAAATTCAGATTTTTTTTTCCAGATTGTCCAGCATTGTATTAGTTTTGGTTTCTGTGGTGACTAAAGAGCCAAAAATATATTCATGCCCAACAATTCTCATCAGGGGCTCCTTTTATGCCCATAATGCATTGCACATCATGTATCATGATGTAATCCTTGAGTTTCTTGATGCGTTTTATGCATTTTGTGTTGGCACATGCAAAGGTGCAGGACAGGGGGTCTTTAGATGACCACTTGCGCATAGCTCATCGGGTGGATGTTCAGTCGCGCTTCTTAAGAACCAAGCTGTGTCTCAGGGTGATGATGACATGTGTCCCGCTGCATGTGTCCACGTGCTCTGGCAGTGCAGAAGCAGTGGGATTCAAAGTTGGTCTTTTCACGGTCCGACTAAATGTTTTCAGTTCAATCTTTCATGATCTTAAAGGTATTTAATGGTAATTCTCTAAACCAATTAAATTATTTGGAAACTGATTTGAAAAACACTTATTCCTGGTAGGACTACACATTGGCTTTCCACTTGCTACTGAATTGAATTAACTTTTTGTACAATTTAAGTAGCATGAAGTTTCTCATTTCCTACATCTGCTGTGATCCCATTTTCTTTGTGCCTGCTCTGGGACCTGGAGGTCAGAGTGGCTCTGATGTTGAAACCCACGGGGCACATTTCTCAAGCCTTGATGCAGCTTCACAATGAAACCAACCCACATCGGCCATCTCCTTTGATATTACATGTGTGTGTGTGTACGTGATTACATGTGTGTGTGTGTACGTGTATTTGTGTGTGTGTATCTGTACTTGTTACTACTTGCTGTGCTGCCTGGGCCATCCTTTGGTCACTCTCTCATCGATCTGTATTGAAGACAGCGTATCCAGAATATCACATTTGGAAGAATTGTCCTTGGTCACAGAATTTTTTTTCTGTGTGACACAAACTGAAAAGCTGTCTTCCAAATATAATTACTGTAACTAATAAAATACTTAAAGGGAAGCACAGAAGGATTGGTTTTCAATCTGCCAGCTTCTCCTTGTCTCCAGCAGATGGTGGTTTTGGGTCTTGTGACCGGAAAGTGGGTCTGTGCTGCAGTGCTGAGGAGCTGGTGAACCTCTTTACTGGCAGTTTGTTTTCCCCTCTTTGAGGGTAAAATGGTTCCCACCACCAGCCCTCGGAGGAGCAACAGTGTTGTGTGAAGGAGGACTTGAGGGCATGTGCCAGTACTGAGCCTTGTGGGATTTTGCACTGTTTCATTCTGGCTGACCAGAGTTAATTACTTCTTGCTGGTGGTTCCACCTCTCCAGATGTGCCCTCAGTTACTGCTGGCAGTGACAGGAGGAGTTTGTGTCTCACCCTGCTGTGTTTCGTGTCTTTAATGGGAAGGGTCCCACTGAACCCCTGTCTTCCATAGGAATGTTCCCGTGGCAGGGACAGGTTCCCCAGGGCCTGGGGGGAATGCAGGAGTCCCAGGACAGCAGAACATGGGCAGGGCTGATGATCACCATCCTGGGGCTTGTCTCCTCCCATGGCTGTGGGGTTGGGGCAGGAGCTGCCCCCAAGCTCTGCCATGGGGTCTCACCCGGCAGCGCCTGGGAGGGATATTTGTGGGGCTGCCCAGGAGGGGGCTGAGGAGGAGATCCTTTATTAGAGCTAGAAGAATTTCTTTGTCCTAGTGCTGCAGGTGCTGACCTTGAGTGAGGGGGAGCCAGGAGGGCCATCTTGCTCACTGGCTGCTGCAGGCAGGGTCTGCACGGGCTGGTCAAGCTCAGGGCTTTTGCCCCTGAGGGTAAGGTCTTCAGGAGCTATTTCCTGGGTGTTGGCATAGAGACCATTGACCCCAGGCTAACACCTGGGACCTGCTGGGAGACAGCAGGGCAGGGCTGGTGGCTGCAGCAATAGCTGAGACAGGTGGTCCCATGAGGCTGAGGGGCAGTGGAGCAGCCAGGCCTCCTGAGTCTCCTTCTGACCCTGTGCTGGGCTGTAGGTCCTGGGGGGGATATGGTTTGGAGCCAGCTGGAGCTGACTCTGTCTGACATGGGGGCAGCCCCTGGTTTCTTCTCACAGGGGCCATTCCTGCAACCCCCCATCCAAACCTTGCCAGGTAACCCCATACATGTCCAAGCTTCACTGCTGGTTGGACTTTGAGGCCATGAAACTATGGCAGCCTTGCTCGTAGTGGGCTACAATAGCCAGCTTCTCCTGACACAAGACACCTCTTGAAGGACTCATAATGTCTCTTCAGAGGTCTGCCTCAAAGAGTGCCCTTCATGGTCTACTTATTCTTTACCTATTTGAATGGTTATTTACTGCATCTATATTTATTTACCAGGTCCCAGCAGTAAGAGATCACCACAATGGGTATTTAGGAGTCTGACTGATAGTCCAGCGTAGACCCACGTGCTGTGGACCATCCCCAGGAGCCATGTGCCGGCCCTGAGCAGGATACAGCCATGCCCACCCATCTCTCTTCTTGAAGCTCAGTATTGGCTGCCCGGGGGATGCCACAAGTCATCTTCTGGCAGGTGACACCAAGCTGAATGGTGCAGTTGATTGGCTTGAGGGAAGAGATGCCACCCACAGGGACCTTGACAGGCTGGAGGGCTGGACCCATGTGAACGTCCCAAGGTTCAACAAGGTGAAGTTCAAGGTTCTGCACCTGGCTCAGGGCAACCCCTGGTATTGATACCGGCTGGGGGATGGAGGTATTGAGAGCAGCCCTGGGGAGAAGGACTAGGGGGTACTGGTGGGTGAAAAGCTGGACATGAGCCAGCAGTGTGTGCTGGTAGCCCAGAAAGCCAACCGTACCCTGGGCTGCATCAAGAGAAGTGTGGCCAGCAGGTCGAGGGAGGGGCTTCTGTTCTGCTCTGATGAGACCCCTCCTGCAGTGCTGTGTCCAGCTCTGGGGTCCTCAGCACAGGAGAGACATGGACCTGTTGGAGCAGGTCCAGAGGAGGCCACAAAAATGATCCACACGCTGGAGCACCTCCCCTATGAGGACAGGCTGAGAGAGTTCAGCCTGAGGGAGAGAAGGCTCCAGGAAGACCTTATTATGGCATTTCAATATTTAAAGTGAGTTTATAAGAATGACAGAGAGACTTTTTAGTAGGGCCTGTAGTGACAGGAGAAGGGGCCACAGTTTTAAACTGCAAGAGGGAAGATTTAGATTGAACATAAGAAATGTTTTATGATGAGAGTGGTGAGATACTGGAGCAGGTTGCTCAGAGATGTTGCGGATGTCCCATCATCAAAGACAAGTTGGATGAGGCTTTGAGCAACATGATTTAGTGGAAGATGGCCCTGCCCATGGCAGGGGAGGGTCAGACTACATGAGCTGTAATGTTCCTTTCCAACTCAAACCTGTGATTCTATGATTTGCCCCCTCCGGTCCCTTCTCCCCCAGATCCCAGTGCTCATTCTGCTGGTGCTGCAAGTAAGGCTGCAGTTTGTCCAGCTTCTTAGGCCCAAGTGAGCTCCCAGCTTGCAAAGGCCATTCCCCCAGGAACCACAGGCTGCTCTGTGTCTTGTCTTGCCAAGGTCTGGACCAACGTGTGAGCCGTTAGCACATCACTTTGCTGCAAGCACACACTTCTGTGGTTCTGGTGCCCCCTGGTTCATGCCTCTGGTTGCAGTCCTTGGTGGCTCATAGCTGCAGCAGTGAAGGTGATGGGGCCAGAGAGCTCTTTGGCAAGAGAAAGCCACACTGAAGTGGGCTAGTTTTCTTTCTTCTCCATCTTTCCTCTTTATCCTTAATGTTTTGATGCTGCTGTCCCCCTGCCTTCAAAAAAGGACTGGCAGGCTCCTCTCCCCTGGCACCTAACCTTCATGTAGATTTTGCTGGTCTCCTGGTCATGTGTTTGGGAGGATGTCCTGCTTATTTTCAGTCCCTTGTGCTTCTCAGTCTTTCTTCCAATAACTGCTGTTGCTTGGGTGCCACCTGCAAACACCTTTGCCCAGCTGCAGCTCAGACTGTTCCCCTTCTTGTGCAGGGATGAGAGGGCATGTCAAGGATGCTGAAGTGCTGCTTCTCGCCTGAACCACCTCCCCCATGCCCTTTCCAACACCTGCAGTCAACTCGCAAAGCTCATTCCCAGCACAGGGGCCGGGCTGGGGCTGACCCTGGCTCCGCTCGTTACCAGCATGAGGCCAGCTTGGCTGCTGTCACGGTCCACTTGGTGGACTCATGATGGTTCATTTGCTACAATCTTGAAAGTGCAAAATTAAGGTGACCAACACCAAAGGGGATAGCAGTAATCAGACAGTGAAACTTTATTGTGTCGCCTGTGAAGAGGCACGCGATAGTTAGAGATGGGTGAAAGGAAGGAGAAAAGTAAAGTTAAGTTTAGAGAGAGGAGGGAGAGAGGTTATAGCTACCACCACTGATCTCACGACGTCCTAACGGTCCCAGGTCCAGCTGACGCTGCATCGTCGATGTTGTGGTCCTTGGTGGGGAAGCTTCCAATTTTTGTTGTCCAGAAGTCATCTTTTATGCTCAGTAACACACCTTGCTCCACCTCTGCCTCAGGGGTCTCTGCCCTTCTCAGAATTCAATTATCATATCTCCACCCTTCTCGAGCAAGGCCATCACGCATGCGCAGGGGGGAGTGTCCGAGGTGTGGTGAGTCTTAGAGGCAGGTAACCTTCAACCAGGAGGTGTGTTTTGGTATTATAATGAAGCAAAGTTCATCTAGGGTTCATGATTTCTTCATCGACGTTATGGCAACAGTCGCGATCCATCTTTTTTGACAGTGGCTATGCAATTATCACTAACAGCTCCAGCTAGGCCCAGGCACCGAAGAACAGCACTGCACTGCCTGCACCACACAAGTCAGTGCTCAGGAGAACAGCACAGCACTGGCTGTGCCACACAGTTCTGCATTCAGGAGCCTTTGCACCACATTCCATTCCAGGGGTCAGCAACTGCGCTCCAAACAGGCCATTGTCGGGTCCCTCACTGTCCATGTCCCTGATGACAATGTTGAGACAATGCTGATCTTCTGACCGACTCTTACACCACCCCATGGCTCAACATGGTCGTCAGGACATCGGGATCGCTTGGTAGTAGCATAGTAGAAGAGGAAGAAAGAAAGGAAAAGAGAGAGAGAGAGAGAGAGAAGAAAGAAGGGAAGTAACAGCGATAGAACAATCTGCAAAATTAAATTTATGAAATAATTACGATCAAAGCTATTTATATAAGAAAAGAATTAATGGGGTTTTAAAACATCAATTGATTTGGGGATATCCACATTGGATGGGACATCAAACATAGTGTGTGTGT
The DNA here is from genome assembly GCF_047716275.1 of Strix uralensis. Lineage (NCBI taxonomy): Eukaryota > Metazoa > Chordata > Aves > Strigiformes > Strigidae > Strix > Strix uralensis. The sequence continues at coordinate 1,165,313 of NC_134010.1, read as the reverse complement.
TCAATACAGACATCAAACGTGTCAACCGATTCATCATTCTCCAGGTTATGACATACAATACTGCTGACAAAACCAAACTGATCAAAACCAATATCAAGAGAACCACAATGGGGTGACACAACTTGTTCAGGATGCCTGTAGCAGTAGGTGACCATCCAAAAAGTGTGTCCCACCATCTATGTTCTACATCCTTTTGCACTCTTTCCAAAACTCGGTGTATTTCTTTCACATTGTGATGAACAGTTATTAAGGTTTTCTGTCCGTTTTCCCTAATTTTTTCCAAAATCTCAATCAAATCCTTGTGTTGTAGTAACTGCTTTACCAAAGTGAGATTCATTCCAATGGGTGTAGGCAGTAATTCATGAATCAACGTGTAATTAGATTGCAAAAGTTGGTGAGATGTGACCGGGGCCAAATATGAAAAGTCACACCTGATAAAATCAGTAAAATTACAAACACAGAAATTTGAATGATTTTTAGTCTCTACAACTACCTTGTCCACGGATAAAAAATCACAAACAGTCCTCAAACATACACAGCCTTTGCCAATATATATGAGTAATGTTTCAGGGTTTTCATTAGGATGAATCTCGAAATGACAAATATTTTGTTCAGTATCTAAACAAATATCTTGAGCCTCAATTGCATTGCCTTCACAGATAAATCCTTGTTGTTCTCGTACAATGCAAGATTCCAAATTGACAGTTTGCCATTTTTCATTCACCTTGTGGGCCCATACTCTATGCTCAAAAGGATAGAGTATAGCTCCGTTGTGGTTCAACCCTAATGCAATGACGGGATAAATTGGGTATAGGGTAGCATTATATATAGTAAGCACAAAGGTTGTAGCTGTGTTTGTGATGGGGTCATAGGTAAAGTTTACCAGATTCCACCAGGATTGGAGTTTCTTCTCGAAATCAGTGGCACTGTCCCAAATTATTTTCCGAATTTCAGTGGGGAGTGCCTTCTTCACCTTCTCTTATAATTGAGGCGGCTACCGACTGCATCCATACTTGAGCCTGGATACAGCTGAGAGCCAAAGAGAGGTTATTCTGGATCACCCCAAGTGCATCTGCAATCAATTCATGATCCTTTACATTTACCTTTTCCCATTTTGGTAATATATTTGACAACAGCCACTGGTTAGTCCCCAAAGCCAATAAAGAAGATCGCAAAGGCTGTTGTAAATTAGCCAAATCACTAATTGAGGTAGCCAATTTGTTCACTATTACCTCTGAATCGATACTATTTAAAACTCCCAATCCTGTTCCCAAAACACCGGTTAGGTCTCTCCGTGTTCTCGTGGAAAGAGTTCGTTTTTGCAGCCAGGTTGTCCATCCCTCGTAAGAAGCCTTTAGGAAGGGTGAGCAAGCTGGTTGAATGTCCGAAACATTGTTTTGCATCAGCAATTCAACTCATTTGAGAGACCATGCTGGGTTAAACAACATTTGTTGTTGGCCCGTATTCCTGATTACATATGGTCCTATCGGATACACATATGGTGCTCTTAATCGTTCCAGTTCTATGTGATTTGAAGTAGCAACCTGAGTTGGAACAGTATGAACAGGAGCGGCTGTGGTTTCCTCCTGTGTTATATTTAATCTAAATTTGAAAGATACAGCTCGGTTCCTTAATTTGGTTCCTCCTAAACAAATAATGAATACTGGTCGGATTGCAGTAAACGCATACCAGCAAACCTCAGCTGCACAATGGGTTTGGCCTATTCTGGATCCCATTTTTCCATTGGAAATTTCCTTGATGGTAATTTGAGTCAGGGGAGGCGGATCTTTTACATCACTTGCATTGAAGATTCTACAACCGATCTGTATCTCTTTTCCTTTTTCAACTGTCCAGGTATGGATCGAATTTGTCATTTCCCATTTGTCTGATCGGAATGTCATGTTGTCATATATTATGACGGTTGCCACATTCATCCCCAATGGATTTTTTCCCATAACGCCTGTATGCCCAAAATAGGCATCTGTCCAAGGCCATTCTGTATTCTTTTGGTTATGGGCTAGTGGTAAGATGCAGAAAAATACTACCAATCCAATTAAGTGATTCATGGTTCATGTTATTCTTGGTGTCCCTCGGAGTTCTTCTGCAGCAAGAAAGCAACAGAACTTGCCTCTCTAAGGCAAGAGAAATTATTATTAGACAGAAAACTAGAATGATGGAATTATCCAGCGAGTATTTATCCGATGTTCCTTCCCTAGAGCATCAGATGCTACCCATGAGTGTGTATTCAGTGGGGTTTTTAGTACTAATGGTACACTTCCCACGGTGGGAAGTTCTACTAAGACAGGTTGTCCAGGGAAGTGTGCTGGGTTCCTGGAATTATCTGGTCCCTTTAATGAGGGAACTAGGGAGGGTGCCTTTGGGCAAAAGGCAGTAATTTTGGGGCATCCATTTACCCCTCCCCCCCTCTATCATTTACACCTTTGATAGCTTCCCATAGACGGACATCCCAATTTCCCTCCTGTGGCTTCAAAAGTCGTTTTAAGAGACCATTTGTTCTTTCTACAATTCCATTGGCCTGTGGATAGTATGGAGTGTGGAAGACCCATTTAATTCCTTCGCATCGTGCCCAATCCTGTACGATTTGGCGGTGAAGTGGGAGCCATTGTCAGATTGTATTTCTCATGGTTTTGGAAAAATTCCAAACCATTCACGCAGTGCTTTCACTGTTTTTTCTCCTGTAGCTTTGTTAAAAGCTTTGGCTTGGACTAGCCCTGATGTTATTTCCACTCCCACCAGCACAAAGCGTTTTCCTCCTGACTTCTTAAAGGGGCTGATATAATTTACCTGCCAGGCATCCCACAAGCCTTTACCCTCTCTTAAATGCAGGGGGTCATCCTCTAAGGGGTGTCTTTTGAGCTGTGTACGGCACTGTTCACAGGCTGATATGCAAGTTTTACACATTTCCCTGGTGACAGGCCAACCTTGGGCAAGGGCTTCACAATACAGATCTTTAGCTCCCGTATGTTTTCGTTTTATATGCAACCATTCTAACAGATGCTCCCAGTCTTCTGTGATCTGATCCTTTTGTACAGGAGCTAGTCTTGTTAATTCATCAGCTTTGTTGTTCCATTCTCCTGCTGAGCCCCCATCTACTTGATGAGAAGCTACCCATCCCACAGCAAAGTTCCCTTGGCTAGCAATGCTCAAGATTTCTTGCCACTTGTCCTTTTGCCACACTGGAACTCTGTTAACCTCCCATTCATTTTGCTCCCAGAAATGGAGCCATTCAGTACATCCCCTAAACACTGCATAGGAATCAGTGTATATGTGGACCGGGGAAGAGGTTTGTACTTCACGCTTGAAAACACTCCATACTGCAATTAATTCTCCTCTCTGGGCACTCCCTTCTCCCTCTGTTATTATCTGTTCATCAGTAGCAGTGTGGAGAGCTACTGTCCGGTATTGCCACGCTTTTCCTTCTCGCTATGCAGAAGCGTCGGTAAACCAAGCATTCACTGACTGATCGTGAAAGAAAGGAGGAGCCACCCAAATAACTGAGATAGGTTTGTCTTGGCTGCTGTCCAGGCTCTCTGTTTCTTGGACAGCTAAGTTTTTTAAAGCTCCTTCAGTCACTGAGAAAAGGTTACAATAGTGTTCAATCTGGGCATACCACTTTCGTACCAAGGCTCTCTGGGCCACCCCATCAGGAGGAGGGGTCCCGCTAGTGACTGCTTTAATAACCTTGAACAGGCCTCTTAGCACGATTGGTTGTTGACGTGTGATCATCTCCACTTCTTGTGAGGACTTTTGGATCTTTTGTAGGGGAATTTGCAAACCCAAGTTCTCCAAATGAGAGATTATGTTCTGTTGGGTTGCTATGCCTTCAGCTTTTGGTATTTTCTCCAGTTTTTGGGCCAAAGGGTGGTGAGATAGTGTAGGGGAATGTTTGTATCCCTGAGGCAGACGGATAAAGGTAAATTGACCCTCCCATGTGAAAACAAAACGAACTTTGTCTTCTGGTCGCAAAGGTATCATGAAAAACATATCTTTAACATCTATGATTGCCATGATTGGATGAGCTTTCTCCTGAATTGTTATTACCAGTTCAGCCATGTTAGGGACTGTGGCTGTTAGAGGGTCTGTGTTAGCATTCAGTCTCCTAAAACCTACTGTAAGCTTCCACTTCTCCTTAGGCTTTTTCACTGGTCACACCGGCGAGTTGAAGGGAGAATGAGTATTTATCACCACTCCTTGCTCCCGGATTTCCTGCATAACTTGTTTGACACCTTCCTTTGTTCCCAGGGGGAGGGGATATTGTTTGACATTAGTTACTTTGCTAAGCGTCAGAGTGGGTGCAGTTTGAAGCAGCCTGATGTTCATCTGTGGTGTCCCGAAAGTCCACAACAATCCTTCTGAATCCTCCCACCCCCTTCCTTTAAGGGCATCTATTCCTAACAAGTTGGTCGGAATGTTTCCAACCACCATGATAATAGTGACCGTGCTTTCCTCTCCCGGTAACGTCAGCTTTACCGGAGCAACATTCATAACCTCTGTTGACCCTAAAGCATTCAGGACACAAACATTTTGCTTAGAGGGAATCACCCCACACCTCTGTGCATCTTCCTCAGTCAGGGCAGAGATCTGAGCCTCGGTGTCGATTAAAAAGGTTACGGGTGCACGCTTAGGCCCTACAATAGCTGTAATCAATAGATGTCCTCTATTAGTTTTAGTGAGCTGTCGGATATAAATCCATCCTAGTTCCCCCGTCCACTGCTAAGGAACGGAGGTTCTAGTTTCCCTGCTGACTTTTCCCGTCTCCCGTACTCTCTGCAGGGGGGGCCGTGGGCATGACAGGAGAGGTTTCTCTATTTGACTGTGAGTGCTGTGGGTGTTGTTTTGGACCATACCACTTTGATATTAGTTTACTCGGCTTATTAAGGGATAAACCATCCATTATATCCCTGGGAACTCCCTTTTTAATTCCCAAAGCCCACCATTGTTGTCGAGTCAGGGGCTGTCCTCCTCCTCCCCCTGTTTTAGAGTGGGAGTAGTCAGCAACAGTGGTGTGGTCAGTGGGAGAGGTTGCAGTCTTGCTAACTGAAAGGGGTAGATCTTTAGCTCCTATTTGATGGATCCCTTTTGATTTTTCCTCCAGGGTCCTCACAGGACCATATTTTCTGCTATAATCTATCAATTCCTGAGCTACATCTCCCCATGTCCACCTCCTTTTATGTTTTGAGTGGGAAGGAGTTGAGCTATGATTGAAAGGTGAATCTGTGCCAGTATTGGTTTCATCTCTTCTGCCATTTATAAGGCTCTCCAGCTTTTCTACCAGGTCTAAAGATGCTATGGTTCTTTGGAGATCAATCCCGGTAGATTTGAGTGACTCTGGGAGCCCACTTATTAAAGGAGTCATGATTTCAGGATTCACCGACAGCATCATTGGGGATTCATATCCGGGGACTAATTTCCTTTCAAGTATCATTTGCAGGCAGGCTGCTTTGTGCACACTTTCTAGCAGTTGATCTACTGTGCCTGTGATTGCAGGGGATCCCCCCTGTCTAAAGGGTTCAACCCTCCGGCCCAATAAGCAGCCCGCTGGGTTAGGGACCATGGGGCACGTCTATCCCCTGTTGTTAAAAAGACACCTTGATCCCAGTAACCACTTGCCTCCTTTTCATTTAACTGAATCTGGTCCCCTCCGGTTATAGATACGTGCCACACATACTCTGTTTCAGATTCTTTGGGAAGGCGCCCATATTCTCTTTTCATTTTGGCCAATTCGGTGGGAGTATATGGTATCTCTTTGGTTGTAATATGTGGGTCATTATCCTCATCATTTATATAAGCATATTCTGCTTTAATCAAAGGTCTAACTCGGGGGTTCTCCCTGAAGCGTTTCTTTGCTTCCTTTAGTTCTTTTTGGGGGTATATTTGACTTATTTGCCGAATACCTATCTCTTCCATCATCATTTCTATCTCACTCAGTGATTCAGCAGACTTTGAAAATTCTTCTCTTAGGGCATCTTTTAGACAGCAATTTTCTTCCTCCTTTTCCTCTGTCTGCTGTTTGAACAAGCAAAATGCTTTCTCCTTTTCTACTAATTGATATTCCAGGTTGGAGATTGTTTTCTGCAAAAGTTGTACCAAATTTTCAAGGGATTCTATGATTTGTTTTTCATGGCTACGCCGCTTATAGCGGTCTTCAATTGCTGCGACCAGGCAGGCTCCAAGGACTGCACAGATTATCGCTTTGCCTTTACCTGACCGTAATCTAGCCTCATTCTGTATGGAAATCACTCGGTCTGTTACACTCTGTAAATTTTCCCAATTATCTCAAGCCCACTCTTCCCCAGGCAGGGAGGGTCGAGCTCCATACTTTGCCAAGAGTGCATAGAACGAGTCAAGATTTTTTACTAATGGAGAGTTTTGATAAACATCCTTTTCAGTCATTCTTATTACGAAGGGGCCGAACTCACTTCGGGGAGGAAAACTTAGTTACACCACAGACGCAACAGCTGCTGTGTCGCCCTTCTCTTCCCCGAGTGGCTGAAGGGACAAAATCTACCACGGGGAGGTTAAACTTAGTTGCAGACTTTTCGACTTGTCCCTTTCACTTCCCCAGGTAGTCGACCTCATTTATTGAGGGTAGTTCCCCCTTTTGCACTGAGATCCTTGCACTTGATCCTGATAGAGCCCTCAATTCGAGTTTGGGGTGCAATACACCGAGGCGTGTGTGGTGTGTGGGAATCTCGAACCACCCCCCTTGCTTTCTGGACACCTCTCACCCTTTCGGGTGTAGGGACAGGTGCGGCTGGAGCGAAACATTCTTCCCCTGTTACAGACCACACACAACCTGCACCCCCCTGTCTCTCAGGATCCTGTCCGTGATGCCAGTTTAATGTCACGGTCCACTCAGTGGACTCCTGATGGTTCGTTTGCTATGATCTCGAAAGTGCAAAATTAAAGTGACCAACACCAAAGGGGATAGCTGTAATCAAACAGTGAAACTTTATTGTGTCGCCTGTGAAGAGGCACGCGATAGTTAGAGATGGGTGAAAGAAAGGAGAAAAGTAAAGTTAAGTTTAGAGAGAAGAGGGAGAGAGGTTATAGCTACCACCGCTGATCTCACGACGTCCTAACGGTCCCGGGTCCAGCTGACGCTGCGTCGTCGATTGTCGTGGTCCTTGGTGGGGAAGCTTCCAATTTTCATTGTCCAGAAGTCATCTTTTATGCTCAGTAACACACCTTGCTCCACCTCTGCCTCAGGGATCTCCGCCCTTCTCAGAATTCAATTATCATCTCTCCGCCCTTCTCGAGCGAGGCCATCGCGCGTGCGCAGGGGGGAGTGTCCGAGGTGTGGTCAGTCTTGGAGGCGGGTAGCCTTCAACCAGGAGGTGTGTTTTGGTATTATAATGAAGCAAAGTTTGTCTAAGGTTCATGATTTCTTCATCGACGTTATGGCAACAGTCGCGATCCATCTTTTTTGACAGTGGCTATGCAGTTATCACTAACGGCTCCGGCTAGGCCCAGGTACCGAAAAATAGCACAGCACTCTTTGTACTACACGGCTCAGGCACCAAAGAACAGCACTACACTGCCTGCACCACACGGTTCAGTACTCAGGAGAACAGCACAGCACTGGCTGTGCCACACAGTTCTGCATTCAGGAGCCTTTGCACTTCATTCCACTCCAGGGATCGGCAGCTGTGCTCCAAACAGGCCGTTGTCAGGTCCCTCACTGTCCTTGTCCCTGATGACAATGTTGAGACAATGCTGATCTTCTGACCGACTCTTACAGATGCTACACCCCACCCACGCACCCTCATGCACCTCTGCAAGTACAGGTCACCTGAAACACCCCTTTGCATCACTATGCCCCACTTCTGGGACAGTGAATTATCACATGTGTCAACGAGGAGTGTGTACGTGGTAGCACCTGTCCCTGTATCATGAAGGCTTCCATCTCTACAAACCCAGCATCTTCACATAAGCTGCTCTGCAGCGTGACACTCTGGTGCTCGCAGGGATGTCTTTCCTCATAAGTCCCTGCCCCAACCCATATTTCATGATCACAGCAAAGGGGTCCTGCCCTCCCCATCAAAATCCCGTACCACCCAGCCCACCACCCACTGCCCTGCCTAACTGTGCCTCAGCCCTTGGCACGTCGATACCGATACAGAGATACTGGCACAGACCCATATACTCAAAAATCAAAATATATATGGACGGTGCAAACCAAATTACTGGCTCGAAGGAAGGTGCAGCCCACCCGGGCTCCTGCTGGGGCTATCCTGGGAAAAGCCTCAGCACCACTGTCCAGGTTCAAAACTTGCTGTGACAAGTAAGTGCCAGTGCACCCACAGGACATCTCCCAGTGTGCTGGGGATCTACATCTTGACATCATCCGTGATGTTTTGGGGAGGAACCAAAGGGAAAGATCCAGGGGGTCCAGGGAGGAACAAATAGGTGAAAATAGAGAAAAAGGGTCTGTCCCATGAAAACAGCTTGCTGGCTGGTCACACCATGCCCTAGGCATGCCCAGCACAGTGCAGTCCATCCTGCCTGTTTATCGAGCCCCTTCCTCATGAGCGCAGCACCCAGAGCTGACCCACAGGTCGTAGGGGGCCTGTGGGACAGCAACGGTGGAGGCTGGTGTGAGGGGAACCATGTGAGAGAAGGACCAGAGGCTCAGAAGCTCATGTGGGCTGTGGGATCTGGCCTCATGCTCACCTGGCAGCTACCACCCCAGTATCAGGTGGGCCAGAGGTGAGCAAGGCTGGCTGTGGTGAGGTCACTTCCACTTCATTATGTGATACGGGGGTCACTGTTCTGCTGTGACATCACAGCCCCCCCCCCCTTACTGACCTAGCAGTCGCCAGGTCCTCTGGGCTGCAGCACCGTAGTCCCTGGTGTCACTTGTCCCGGTACCCAACTGACGATGACCTCACAGTTCCTGACAGCCCCTGAGGCTATGACAGTATTGACCCTGCTTCCCGCATTGCTGTGACATCACAACCCCCAGTACCCTGCCCCATTGGGGAGTTCCTAGTTATGCAACTGTAAGGTTGTGTGCAAAGAGGACAGAGCCAGGCTCTTTTCAGTGGTGTCCAGTGACAGGGCCAGAGGCAGTGGGCAAACACTGAACAGATCAGGTTCCCTCTGAACATCGGGAAACTGTGAGGGTGACCGAACACTGGCACAGATTACCCAGGGGGGCCACCTGGGCACAGTCCTGGGCAAATTGCTGTAGGTGACACTGTTTAAGCAGGGGATTGGACTAGGTGACCTCCAGAGGTCCCTTCCAACATCAGCCATTCTGTGATTCTGTGATATAATCTACTTTCTAAGAGGTGGTTTGTAGTTGTTTATTGTAAATATCACTGCATAAGCAACATTAGGCTCTTGTAATTATTTTCTTAGATGAGGTTGGTCAGTGCTTTCTCCAGCTGAGCATGGTGATTTTTTTTTCCCCTTAAGCTCACTGGACATTTCAGTGAGTCCCACTGGGAGCTGCTCTGACACCGGAGGGACTGCTGGGAGTGCTGGGACCCGCACTGCCCTCCCTGTCACCCCTGGAGACTCTTGGATGCTGGTGCTCTCACAGTGAGCAGGAGAAGAGCCCTGTCTGACTGGGGGCTGGGTGTAATCCTGAGGGCCTGGCAGTGGTGCTTGGAGGGACTGGGGAGCATTTCCAAAGGCACCAGGTGTATCTTTAGCTCTGTCAGCTGCACTTTACTAATGGTGACATGAATCACTCTCCAGCCCCCCTTCCCCATTCCACTGGATCTCCCCTGTCTCCCCCGGGATTGCAGAGTCCTCGTTCACCTGCAGATACCAGGATTAAACACTTTACTTTTGGGTGACTTGACCTCAAAGAATCTCACACTTTGTGGGGTTCCATCCCTTGCCCACCCCAGGCACACACTGACCCTGCAGATCCCCCATGCTCTCCAGACAGCTCCAGGTGCTCCTTCTGAAGGACATCACCTGCCACCTACCATGTGGGACAGGCCTGCGTATGTACCTCAGTGCCCACTCACCATCTTCACTGTCACAAGGCGCTGGCAGAGGAGTCTGAAGTCCAACTGCCAGTCTTAACAGGTCACTGGGTCACTGGGAGCTCTCTGCTCCTGAAGCCATGGAGAATCATAACAAAAAAATCCCTTTTCAGACTGTAATTCCTTGGGCCTACTCTTGACATCCACATTGGAAAAAGAGCCCTCCCTTCAAGCGTTCTACTTGTCAAATCCCCTTTTATTACAGAGATGCTGTAAGAGAGTTAGAGATACTTTTACATGGGCTTCAGGTGAAACAGAAAAGATTAATACCTCAGCAGAAGTGGGATGAATCAAAATATTTGTGCAGGAACATAATGACAATGATAATGATAATGATGGTGATGATGATGATGATAATAGAAACATTAGCAATAGTAATAATAATAATAAAACAGGGAAAAAAACCAACTCAGGCCTTGTGTGGGGTACATTGGAAATCATTTGTGGACAGAGATGATGAATTTATCACTCCTGAAAAATGTCCATGGAACCAGTTTCCTCAGGGCATCCTTCAGCTCTTTGTTCCTCATGCTGTAAATTAGGGGGTCACTGCTGGAGGCAGAACCGAGTACAGAAATGACACCACCAGGTCCAGGGTTGGGGAGGAGATGGAGGGGGGCTTCAGGTGGGCAAACGTACCAGTGCTGATGAACAGGGAGACCAAGGCCAGGTGAGGGAGGCATGTGGAAAGGGCTTTATTCTGTCCCTGCTCAGAGGGGATCCTCAGCACCACCCTCAAGATCTGCACATAGGACAGCACTATGAAAACAAAAAAACCAAAAGCTAAACACGGACTAGCCACAAGAAACGCAACTTCCCTGATGTAGGAGGGTGAGCAGGAGAGCTTGACGATCTGGGGAACTTCACAAAGGGCCGACCCACTGCATTGCCTTGGCAGAGAGGTATTGAAAATGTATTGCCCATGTGCAGGAGGGAATTGAGTAACCCGCTGCCCCCAGCAGCTGCTGCCATGTGAACGCAAGCTCTGATGCCCAGGAGGGTCCCATAGTGCAGATGGCAACATTTGCAGATGGCAGTGTAGCAGTCATAGGCCATGATGGTGAGGAGAGAAAACTCTGTTGAGATCAAGAAGGAAAATATAAAGACCTGGACAACACAATCTAAGTGGGAGATGTCCCTGGTGTCCCAGAGGGAGTTGGCCATGGCTTTGGGGAGAGTGGTGGAGATGGAGCCCAGGTTGACGAGGGAGAGGTTGAGGAGGAAGAAGTACATGGGGGTGTGCAGGTGGTGGTCACAGGCAATGGTGGTGATGATGAGGCCGTTGCCCAGGAGGGCAGCCAGGGAGATGCCCAGGAAGAGCCAGAAGTGCAAGAGCTGCAGCTCCCAAGTGTCTGCAAATGCCAGGAGGAGGAACTGGGTGATGGAGCTGCTGTTGAACATCTGCTTCCTCTGATCATTGGGCACTCTCCGTGGAGGAAACGACAGTTAACATTAGTATAGACTTCTCTGAGGAAAAAACTACTACGTATCTCACTGAGACTGCTTCTCCCTTTTAACAAAGACCTTTGACCAGTCCCTCTTGCGAGGTCTGGTTGGTTCTGGCTGAGGGTGCTCCATGGAGCAGGGAGCTCTGCTGTAGGATCTGCAGGAGTCAGTCTTGCCTGACAGCAATAGATAAACTGAACACAGGTGCTCTCAGCTTAAATTCCTAACACCTTAGTGCAGGGCAGAGCTGTGGGGATTTTATTTTGTCTATACTGTTCCAGTTGTACCACCACACCTGAGGAGTGTTTTTAAGGCAGAAATTCTTGGCATTTCTGCTGCATTCCAAGAGAAACCTTGTTGGTCCTGAGATGCCAAGGGGCTGTCCTATGGTTCAGAATGAGGACAGTCGCTCTGTCCATCAGCCCTGGTCTCATCTGCCCTGTGCTGGCACCTCTTTGAGCTGGACAATGATGGACTCAGATGTTCCCCTGAGAAGAAATGGGACACTGCTGATACTAGAGAAATGCAGTCTCCAAGTGCAGCTCTCCAAAGCCCTAGTCCCATCTCATTGCACCTGAGGAGGATCTCAGCTTTCCCCTCCCAACCAGGGATACAGAGGACTCATTGCAGCTGCCTGTGTGCAGATGCCCAGCAACATTTCTATGACCTTAGCACTGAGGTGTTTCCTCCATGGGGCTCCTGAAGAACACAGAGATGCCACAGGAAAGCATTGCCCACCTGGAGAGTACCTTGCAGCCCAGCATGAGCCCCTCAGAGAAAGAGCTGAAAGTCCTAAAGATGGGGTGTCCTGAAGAGAGAATTGTGTCCTTTGTTCTGCCCTGACCCCACAGATTATGAGGGGATTTTACTCCAAGAGACACATCTACATGGTAGGGTTGGTGTCTGAACTGCAGCTTAACCCCACTCCCTCATCCCAGCAAGTCCAGGGACGACAATAAGGAGAGCAGATACAGGAGGAGAAAAATGGAGAAATTCTACAGTGCTGCTGCTACTGGAGGCAGAAAGGGACAAGTGTTTGAGCATTTGTTAAGTTCTCCTCTTCAAGGGTGAGGCCGCTGGGAAGGCGCTCCATGGTGCACCCAATGCTCCTGCCAAGGGAGGAAAGGCAGGGACAGACAGACAGGCACTCAGGGGTTTATCCTCACTGTGGATCAGGTTGCCATGAAGACTTAGCCTGAAACCCCACTACCATGGGGGCAAAGGTTGTGCTGGGTGGGAGAGGAGACCAAGGGGGATGCTCCTTGAAGGCATCTGCACTGCAAGGGATGGCAGGGAGGTGCCCAAATCCCCCCTCCCACAGCTTTTGTGGCAGCAACTTCCTCTCCCTCCCATCCCACGTCTCTGCTGCTTGGGGCTGTCACAGTTGGGAGCTGTGTCACACTTATCTCCTCCCTGTCAGTGTGCTCAGCTCTGCCCTGCTGACCCCTCCTGGCAGCAGGACATTGCCCAGGGTCTTCTCTGTGGGTGCAAGGTCTGACAGGAATATCCGATCAACCCCGATAAGGCTGGAAAGGTGATATTGAGTGCTCTCTCTAACCTGCAGGATATTGATTTTTCATATTCGCAGATGTATTCACCCATAAGTGAAATAGATTTGGAGATCCAATGCCTTCTCAAGAACTGGGAGATAAATATCCATCTTACCCACCACACCAAAAAAGAAGAGTACAAGAGTGACAGCACAGACTCCTTCCCCTTCAGGTAGCCCATGCCTTGATGTGCTTCTGGAAAAGAGCCTCTGACAATGCCCTGGAGCTGTGAGCAGCCCTGACCCACCCAGCACCTCTGGACAGCAGAAGGACCCTGCCCTGCCAGGGGTCTCTCCTTCCCCCTACAGCTTCTCCCCACAGCGCCGTGGGGAGCTCCCCAGGCAGGCTGAGTGCTGACCCTGGCAGGTGGCAGAGTCCCTGCCCCAGCACACACCCCCTGGGGTGCAGGGACCCTGATCTGAAGGACAGCCCTGGGCACCCCTGGCTGCAGCCCCGGCTGCCGTCCCCGGGAGAAGGCAGCCGCCATGGCCTGTCCCTCTGACAGTGCAGCAGGGAAGCCGTGTTCTGGAGCACGTCCTCTTCGTCTAGAGAGCAGTGAGATTCCTGGGGGCTGTGCCGGCTTGACCAGATCCCTCCACGAACTACAGCTGCATTGCCCTGCACCCAGAGACTGATTGTGTCAGGGGCCTTGATGATTTCACCTCTAGTGAGCTCTCAGCATCCTCCCACTCCCATCTGCCTTTCCCCTCTCTCTGCCCAGCTCATCTTCCCCCAGTGCCTGCAGGCAGTGCCCTCAGCCTTGCTGCGCTTTGCAGAGGAGCTGCTCCTGGACAGAGCTGTCTCTCTGCAGTGCTGCCCACTTGCTGTCACCTCCCTCCATCCCAGGACCCCAGCCCAGCTCCGCAGCACAGAACCAGCCGGAGGCATTTTAATGAACCCTCGGGTGGGTTTGGTGCAAATTCCATGAACCTTAGAGACAACGAGGAAGAAACTGCTGAAGAAACCTCTGAAGATGTCAAAGTCAGATTCAAATTACAAAGTTTCTTCTAGTTTTAATGAGTCCCACAGAGGGACACTGTTGACAAAGCCTCCCCAGGCTCCAGTTAGAGCAGAAAACTGGAGGCAGTGATGGCAGCTAGGGAACAGCAAAAGAAAGGTGGCTCTGATGCTGAGGAAACCTGGATGTATTTCATGAAGCCAAAGGACCAAGCCCTGACCCCATTAACCAAAGGGCCAAGCCCTGATCCCCAGCCCCTGGGAAGAGAGATCCTTTCCCTCACACATTCCTTAGGGCTCTTCCTGGGGCAGTGGGCAATGGAGATGTGCACCTCCCAGGCTCCTGAGTAGGGACAAGGGGGCAATGAGGCCCCAGTGCCGCAAGGGACTGTGCCTCCTTATAGGCATCCGTGACAGAAAGAACAACCATGGCCAAAGTCAAGAAGAGGTTGACTTTGTTGGGGGCTTCCAGCTTTTCCACAACCCTCTGTCACCTCCACAGACTGTTCTATGGTGTTGCATCAGCTGTGCCTCTCTTTCTGCAGGCTGTAATCACCCACTCAGCTGTCCCACCTTGCTCTCACCTGAGCATCTTCCTTCCTTTACTGATATCTCACCATCCTCCCTGCTCTTCCGTGGAACAAAAAGCTTTGGGTTGATCCAGGCTCCTTCTGGGTGATCTGTTGCACTGCAGCACTGCCCTTGGAGTGAAATTTTTTTCTCCTTGTGTCCAGTGTGGACTTCCCCAACTGCACTTTGTGGCATTATTTCTTTCTCATGCTGTTTTCCATTGAGAAGAAAAGCTCCACCATCTCTGAACCCTCTCTTCAAGCACTCTCGGGCTACTCCTATACTGTCTCAAGTGTAGGAGTATACACTGAGGCCAGGGTGTTCAGCCTCTCTATACTGGGGCCTCCAAGCCCCATCTTGGGATATGTCTGGGCAGTCTCCAAGGTGTTTGCGGATGAAAATATAGTGGTCATAGGCCAGGAAAGAGGGGGTGAGACTTTTTATGAGGGCCTGTACTAGCAGGACAAGGGGCAATGATTGTAAGCTAAAAGAGCATAGATTTAGATACTGGATTAAATTTAGATTAGATTTAGATTTTAGACACTGGAACAGGTTGCCTAGAGATTTTCCAGCAGGGGGGCATCCACCACCTCTTTGCGCAATATGTTCCAGTGTCTCACCACACTCACAGTAAAGAATTTGTTCCTTATATCTAATTGAAATCTATCCTCCTTCTGTTTAAAAATGTTACCCCTCAACCTATCACGACACTCCCTGATGAAGCGTCCCTCCCCACATTTCCTGTAGCCCCCTTTAGGTACTGGAAAGCTGCTATAAGGTCTTCCCAGAGCCTTCTCTTCTCTAGGCTGAACAACTTCAACTCTCTCAGAAGGGAGACACTCCAGCCCTCTGATCATCTTCATGGCCTCCTCTGGACCTGCTTGAGCAGGTCTGTGTCCTTATGTTGGGGGTCCAACACCTGGACATTGTGCTGCAGTTGGGGTCTCATGAGAGTGGAGTAGAGGTGGAAAATCCCTCCGTCGACCTGCTGGAATCTTGATGCAGCCCAGGACACAGTTGGCTTTCTGGTCTGTCAGCACACACTGCTGGCTCATAGTCAGTTTTCCATCCACTAATACCCCCAAGTCCTTCCCCGCAGAGCCACTCTCAATCCACTCATCGCTCTGCCTGTATCTGTGCTTGGTATTGCCCCGACCCATGTGCAGGACCTTGTTGAACTTGGCCTTGTTGAACTTCAGGAGTTTTGCACATGCCCACCTCTCCAGCCTGTCCAGGTCCCTCTGGATGGCAACATCACTTGCCTCCAGCATATCAACTGAAGCACACATTTTGGTGTCATCAGTAAACTTGCTGAGGGTGCCTCAATCAATGTATGAGTTCAATAAGGCCAAATGCTGAGTTCTGCACTTTGGCCACAATAGCCCCCAGCAGCACTACAGGCTTGGGGAGCAGTGGCTGGAGAACTGTCAATCAGAGAGAGACCTGGGGGTGTTGATTGACAGCTGGCTAAACATGAGCCAGCAGTGTGCCCAGGTGGCCAAGAAGGCCAATGGCATCCTGGTTTGCATCAGAAATAGCGTGGCCAGCAGGGACAGGGAAGTGATCTTACCCCTGTACTCGGCACTGGTAAGGCCGCACCTTGATGACTGTGTTCAGTTTTGGGCCCCTCACTACAAAAAGGACATTGAATTACTTGAGTGTGTCCAAAGAAGGGCAACGAAGCTGGTGCAGGGTCTGGAGCACATGTTGTACGAGGAGCAGCTGAGGGAACTGGGGTTGTTTAGTCTGGAGAAGAGGAGGCTGAGGGGAGACCTCATCACCCTCTACAACTGCCTGAAAGGAGGCTGCAGAGAACTGGGGATGAGTCTCTTTAACCAAGTAATAAGCGATAGAACAAGAAGGAATGGCTTCAAGTTGCACCAGGGAAAGTTTGGACTGGATATTAGGAAGCATTTCTTTACAAAATGGGTTGTTAGGTGCTGGAACGGGCTGCCCAGGGAGGTGGTGGAGTCCCCACACCTGGAGGTGTTTAAGAGTAAGGTCGACTTAGCACTTAGGGTTATGGTCTAGTTGGGAACTGTCAGTGTTAGGTCAATGGTTGGACTGGATGATCTTCAAGGTCTTTTCCAACCTAGACGATTCTGTGATTCTGTGATTCTGTAATCCCACTGTCCATGTCACCAACAAAGATGTTAAACAACACCTGTCCCAACCCCAACCCCTGAGGAATGCCACTCATCACTGTTCTCCACTCGGTCATGGAGCTGTTGACCGCAACTCTTTGAGTGTGACCATCCAGACCATCCACCAAGTGGGCCATCCATCAAATCCATGTGTCTCCAATTTAGAGGCAAGGATGTCATGCGGGGCAGTGTCAAATGCTTTGCACAAGTCCAGGTAGATGATGTCAGTTGCTCTTCCAACTGTTCTTTCGGGGCCAGCAACTGGCAGGAACGGTGTGTGTGTGTATGTGATGTTAGTGTGTATGTCGGTGAGTGTAACCACTAGCAAACACCAAACCACAGCAACAAACAAGTAGAAGAGGCCTGGGAATTCAATGAGGACCCTGGGGAAGGGGGCCTCCCTGGGAAAACACTGTGGTGCAGGGGTGTTCTCTGTCCAGTGACAGGCAGTGGACACACACTGAACAGAGAAGGTTCCCTCTGAACATCAGGAAACTCTGAGGGTGACTGAGCACTGGCACAGGTTACCCAGTGGGGTGATAGAGCCTCCATCCTTGCAGATATTCAAAATCCACCTGGACAAGTGTGGGAGGCATCGGCCTGTCAGCCTTGCACAGCCTCTGAGAAAGTGCTAGGCTTTGATGAAAAACAGACCTTGGGAGAAAGATAAGAGACTGCTGAGCTGTGCTAAGGTGGCAGTGGAAAACAATGGACAGTTGCAACACCAAACTGTGGAAAAGTACTGAACTGTGAGAAATTACCGCTGCATGGACAGTGCGTGAACAAGAAGTTGTTTGTTCTACACAGCACGTGTTAGAGTGGTCTGATGCTGATAGGAGAAAAGGTTGATAACTGTCTAATTGCTGACTTGTTAATTATGAAGTAAGAGCTTTGGCGAGAGCATAAGTATTGTACTATTGGAAAAATAAACGGCTTTGCTTGATATAACTCTCATAGAGTTGTGCAGGTCCAATATCCCCCCGTGACAAATGGTGACCATGATGTCCCAGGACGGAGCACGGAAGACGCCGCAGGAGGATCCCCGATTGGAGGTACTGTCTACAGCGGGACTGTGACAGGGAGGTAGGAGAAGAGTTGATCCATGGAAACTCACCCGGGAGAGGTGATCAATCGGGGGCAGCATGGGGCAGAAAAAGTCCACAGAGGAGACGGCCACTGTCAGACTCCTGCTGCATATACTCTCTATGAGAGGGATAACTTATAATGAAACTTCTGTACGAAGGTTACTTAAATGGTGCAGAAACCACGGCTATCCTGCCGATACCCTCACAGCCTTTGAACCAGCAAAATGGACTGAAATAGGTGAACAGTTGTGGGATGCTATTTCCAAGGGGGATCAGCATGCTAGTGAGCTAGCGACCACTTGGAAGTTGGTTTTGGACACTCTTAAAGCACAGAGTTGGCGACGGTGGCCCTGGGCCTCTCCAAGCCCCCCCGCCGCGGAGCGACTGCCTGAGGCCATCTGGCACCGTGCGATTGTCCGTCCCGCCTCCCCTGAACGCCAAAAGCGGCAGTTTTTTACAGAAGGTGCTGACACTGTGATGCGGAGTCCCTTGTCCATTCTAAAAGGACTAACTTTAAACCTTTCTGATGGTCAGTACACCAAAAGCCTTGAATTAAAAACAAAGAAGGGGAAATTTTCTGGACTTACCACATAATCAGCTAGCAATGGCTTTATATATTCTTAATGGTGTTTTGATGTTTGTAGTATTTGTCATTTTATGTTGTGTGAGTAATAAGTGTAAGAGGTCTCTTTGTGTGGTTGTGTGATTGTCTTGTGTGTGTGTGTCGCAGCCCAGATGCAGCTGCGGAGTGCGGAGTTCTCTGACGCGCAGTTCCGTTATCCCACAAGGGAAGCGGCTGCAGAGGAACGCAGCGCAGGGCAGACTCTGTACCAGTGGGGGGGTAGTGCAGGACGAGGGAACATTCCTTAGTACAGAGTGCCCTAGTGCACGTCCGCTGGGTCATCAATGCTGCCTGTTTGTTCGGGCTAAGTGTTTTAAGTGTCATGGGTGAAATATCTCCTCTAGTGGGAGGCAGTAATTCTGTGTTAATTGTTGTCTTGAATTTGGGTGCATACTCTGTGGGGAGAGTGCACCCTTGTACCATCTGCCTGAGGGGGTATTGTCAGCTTAATCAGGTAACGTTTTAAGGTAAAGTAGACGAGATGGGAAGCCGCCAGACTGGGGCAACAGTCAAAAAGAGTCCCCTAGGCTGTATTTTAAAATGCTGAAGAAGATAGGGGGACCTCCAGGCGCAAGTGTGAACAAAGAGACACTAATCAAATGTGGTTTATAATAATTTAGTTGATACCGATCAGGCGTGGACCTAGCAGCCTCTGAGTCAGTAACATCACTAGATACCACGGTATCCTTGATACCAACAGGAGTATATAGACTGTTGGGAAATGAAAAAAGAAAAAAAAAAAAAAAGTGCATTATTACTGGGAAGATCATCTACAACCTTACAGGGGTTGTTCATTTTACCAGGGGTCATAGATGCCGATTATGAAGGGGAAATCAGAATTATGGCCTGGAACCCTGGACCCCTGTTCAGTAGCAAAAGGGTCAAAAATTGTTCAGCTTGTTTATCTTACTGTGGCTCCCCCTAATACTATGCTGAGAAGCCGGAGTGACTCAGGATTTGGATCAGCAGGTACTCCTCAAATATTTTGGGCTCAGACAGCAACACAAGGTCGACCTCTGATAAAATGTACCCTCACCAAAGCAGAAGAATCTGTTGAACTGACAGGCATTTTAGATCCTGGTACGGATGTGACTGTAATATCTGCGAGCAGACTGGCCGTTAGCTTGGGTAACTCGCATGCTTTTCAGGGTTGGTGGTCATGCTGTAACATTTCAAAGCAAAGATCTCATTCATGTAAGGGGCCCAGAAAACTGGGTAGCAAATATTCATCCATTTATATTGGAAACCCCTACTACATCATGGGGTCATGACTGTATGGCTTGATGGGGAACTCAAATTGGATCAAATTTGTCTTAATCGCCACTGCAGCACAACCCACCCTGAAACCCACCCTGAAACTTCATGGAAAACAGAATCACCTGTGTGTGTGGGTCAGTGGCCCTTGCCAATGGAAAAGTTGTGCCACCTTAATGATTTAGCACAGGAACCTGTGTGTATCATTGTTCCGGTTACTGTGCACATGTTACAGTGGCTAATACAAATGTCTTTGAGCAAGCTCGGCTTTCACATGCATTTTTCCACCAAAACACCAGAGCAATACAAAACCAGGTTTTTTTATCAAGGCGTCAGTCTAAAGACATCATCGTGACTTGCCCTGAATACCAGAAGGACTTCCTCTCTTCAACAGCCAGTGGTGTCAACCCTCAGGGACTCACCTCCTCAGAATTATGGCAATCTGATGTCACTCACTTTGCCGCATTTGGAATGTTAAAATATGTGCATGTGTCTGTTGATACCTTTTCTGGAGCAGTGTTTGCATCCTGCCATACAGTGGGGAGTCAAGCATCTGACCGGCATTCCCCACTCACCGACCAGACAGGCCATTGTGGAGCGTACGCATGGCACGCTAAAGCATCTATTGCAACAACAAAAAGGGGAGAGATGGAGGATATCTATCTACACCTCACGAAAGGCTAAATAAGGCATTATATGTCATGAACTTTTTAAACATTTCCCCTGCTCACAGGTGCCACCACTATTGCATCACTTCTCGTCGCAGATACCAGATCAATAAGAAGTCCAGGGCAAGGCTCAAGTGTTAGCAAAAAACCTGGAAAGTGTAACTGGGAAGGACCATATCCTTTAATAACCTGGGGAAGAGGTTATGCTTGTGTCTCCACAGGTCACGGTCCCCGGCGGTTACCAGCAGGGTGTGTGCGACCATACCTGAGGCGTGAGAGGCAGCTTTTGGTGGACACTCAGGAGCCAGCTGTGGGTGCTGTGGATGCCCCTGTGCCAACAGTTTGCGGTCTCTTCGACTGATCATTTAAGCAGAATGTATGGGTAATGCTTGCTGCTGCAATAGGACAAAATACACTATCTCTGTCCTTAATCACACTAGAGTTGCCAACTCTTTTAAGAGAAAATGCTAACAGTAATTGCAACTCCTTGATGAAATATATAGGCTTACTAGTCACTAGTGAAAGATGTAGCTTACACAAAATGTACTTATTAATGAGGATGAAATGCTGTAAGAATGTGTGTATTCAACTTCCTTTGTTTAGCAATATTAAGAATTAAGAACTCAAGTGTTTAACCTTATTAGAAACTCCCTTGGTTTCCCCCTTGAGTGGTGGCCAGGCTCTGTGTGGAACCCAACAGGAGGATGAAATCAGATGTTTCTGCCCAAAGAAAATTGCCAGTTATTTTGGCCTGATGATTTGAAGGCTGGACCTGTTTGCAGCGATGTTGGATGCCTCACCTACGGATGGACACATCGCATAGGATTTCCAGTTTGCAAGGAAGGGTACTCTAAATTCTCGCCTCAGCCAGGGTTCCCCAGCAATTGCGGATCTGAATATTAGTACCCCATTAAGTAAGTATGCTATTCTGTATCTTCCTTATTTTGTAATAGTCAAAGACTGTCCTACTCTTTTCAACTAGTAACTGTAACTGCTATTTTATTTTTAGCCTTTTATAGAATTGTTTTAGGTATACTGTGTTTTTTGAACTTTTTCTAAACCTTAATTGATAAAGCTCTGAAAGAAGTCTTGCAGGTGCAGCTATAAAACAAAGAAGGGGGAGATGTGGGAGGCATCGGCCTGTCAGCCTTGCACAGCCTCTGAGAAAGTGCTAGGCTTTGATGAAAAACAGACCTTGGGAGAAAGATAAGAGACTGCTGAGCTGTGCTAAGGTGGCAGTGGAAAACAATGGACAGTTGCAACACCAAACTGTGGAAAAGTACTAAACTGTGAGAAATTACCGCTGCGTGGACAGCGCGTGAACAAGAAGTTGTTTGTTCTGCACAGCACGTGTTAGAGTGGTCTGATGCTGATAGGAGAAAAGGTTGATAACTGTCTAATTGCTGATTTGCTAATTATGAAGTAAGAGCTTTGGCGAGAGCATAAGTATTGTACTATTGGAAAAATAAACGGCTTTGCTTGATATAACTCTCATAGAGTGGTGCAGGTCCAATATCCCCCTGCGACAGACATGGTCCTGGGCAAATTGCTGTAGGTGACCCTGCTTAGGCAGGGGGTTGGGCTAGGTGACCTCCAGAGGTCCCTTCCAACCTCAACCGTTCTGTGATTCTGTGATATAATCTACTTCCTAAGAGGTGGTTGGTAGTTGTTTTTTGTAAATATCACTGCATAAGCAATATTAGACCCTTGTAATTATTTTCTTTTGCAATTTCACCCAGAATAAACAATAATCAGGGACAGCTTTATGGGAGCTTTCCATCATTTGCTTTCCATCATTTAACAGCAGTCCTGGCTGACAGGGGAGGTCCCGACAGATTGGAAATTGGCCAATGTAACGCCCATATATAAGAAGGGTCGGAAGGATGATCCAGGAAATTACAGGCCTGTCAGCTTGACTTTGGTACCCGGGAAGCTGATGGAGCAGCTCATCCAGAGTACCATCTTACAACACATGCAGGACAACCAGGGGATCAGGCCTAGTCAGCATGGGTTTATGAAAGGCAGGTCATGCTTGACAAACCTGGTCTCCTTCTACGACAGAGTGACTTGCTTATTGGATGAGGGAAAGGCTGTGGATGTAGTTTACCTTGACTTTAGCAAAACCTTTGACACCATTTCCCACAGCATTCTCCTGGCGAAACTGGCTGCTCGAGGCTTAGATGATCACACGCTTTGCTGGGTCAAAAACTGGTTGGATGGCCGGGCCCAAAGAGTTGTGGGGAATGGAGTTAAATCCGGTTGGCGGCCGGCCACGAGTGGTGTCCCCCAGGGCTCGGTTTTGGGGCCACTCTTGTTTAACATCTTTATTGATGATCTAGACGAGGGGATCGAATGCACCCTCAGTAAGTTTGCAGATGACACCAAGCTGGGTGGGAGTGTTGATCTGCTTGAGGGTAGGGAGGCTCTGCAGAGAGACCTGGACAGGCTGGAGCGATGGGCTAAGGCCAACTGTATGAGCTTCAATAAGGCCACATGCCGGGTGCTGCCCTTGAGCCACAACAACCCCCAGCAGCACTACAGGCTTGGGGAGCAGTGGCTGGAGAGCTGCCAGTCAGAGAGGGACCTGGGGGTGTTGATTGACAGCCGGCTGAACATGAGCCAACAGTGTGCCCAGATGGCCAAGAAGGCCAATGGCATCCTGGGCTGTATCAGAAATAGTGTGGCCAGCAGGGACAGGGAAGTGATCTTGCCCCTGTACTCGGCACTGGTGAGGCGGCACCTCGATTACTGTGTTCAATTTTGGGCCCCTCACTACAAAAAGGACATTGAATCACTTGAGCGTGTCCAGAAAAGGGCAACGAAGCTGGTGAAGAGTCTGGAGCACATGTCGTACGAGGAGCGGCTGGGGGAACTGGGGTTGTTTAGTCTGGAGAAGAGGAGGCTGAGGGGAGACCTCATCACCCTCTACAACTCCCTGAAAGGAGGTTGCAGAGAACTGGGGATGAGTCTCTTTAACCAAGTAATAAGCGATAGGACAAGAGGGAATGGCCTCAAGTTGCGCTAGGGAAGGTTTAGGCTAGATGTCAGGAAGTATTTCTTTACAGAACAGGTTGTTAGGCAGTGGAATGGATTGCCCAGGGAGGTGGTGGAGTCCCCATCCCTGGAGGTGTTTAAGAGTAGGGTCGACATAGCTCTGAGAGATATGGTGTAGATGGGAACTGTCAGTGTTAGGTTAACGGTTGGACTAGATGTTCTTCAAGGTCCTTTCCAACCTAGTTGATTCTGTGATTCTGTGATTCTGAGCTGTTGCCTCAGTTCCTCAGTATGTCATTCCATGGGGAAATAGGAGATGTCAAACATTCACTGTTCCATGTACAGGAGGGCACCCTTATCCCAAACCAGAAAGAGCCAACTTGTAATTTGCTAGGAACCTTTCTTGGAAAGGTTGGTGGAAGACGTTGAGAGCACTCTGCGAGGGAGACACTCAGCTGTCTGCTATGAGCTGAACGCAGGACCGCCAGAGCAACTGGGGAGACCAGGGTTGTGCCCATGGCAAGAGGAGAGTCCCTTATAAACACAGTGGGTGCATGTCCTCAGTGTGCTGCAAGGGGCACCCCAGGTTTAGCGGGTGAGATTTCCCTCTGATCCCCTCGGCTCAAGGTCAGCACCGACAGTGCCTGGGCAAAGAGACTATTCTGGTTTCCTGTGGGGACTATCTGCCTTATCTCTCCTCCTCCTCTTCCTCACTTCACCCACAGCCTGAGTGCTGCCCTGTGGCGTCACTTCATCTGAAGGCATGGAGGGGTAGATAGAACAGTCCTCTGCCCCAGTTTTATTGATGAGCATGAAGTCATATGCTCATATTCCACAATATTCCTCTGTCAGTTGGGATCACCTGTCCTGGCTGTGTCCCCTCACAGTTTCTTGTCCACCCTCAGCCTAAACACTGGGAGGGAGCAGAGTGACAAACAGAGAAGACCTTCATGCTGTGTAAACACTGTTCAGCAACAGCCAAATCACTGGTGTGTTATCAGTGCTGTTTTAGGCCAAATGCAAGACATAGCACCTTACGGGCTGCTACGAAGAAAGTGAACCCCTTCCCAGCCAGACCCAGTACACTTGATCTGGGTGCCCCAAACTGTACACGGTACTGTACAGGTGGTCTAACGAGTGATGAGCAGAGATATACAATCACTTCCCTCACGCTTTTTTGTGAGGTTCCTCTATACACTTCAGGACACGGCTGGACACCTTTGCTGACAGGTCACCCTGGATCCGGTGAATAAATGCTGGACTGTGTTTTGCTTTCTGTCCTGCAGCACCACCAGGGCCTTTTCCACAGAATTGCCCCTCAGCCAGGCAGTCTCCAGCCCCCACCGCTGCAGGGTGTTAGTCTAGCCCAAACACAGGACCTGGCTTTGTCCTTCTACTTCATGAATTTCCTGACAGGACAGTGCTCCTGCCTGTCAGGTTTCCTCTGAATGGCTTCCCTAAGGCACAGGAATGGTCCTCCCAATTTAGTGCCATCAACAGGTAGAATAGAATAAAGTAGTTCAGTTGGAAGGGACCTACAACGATCATCAAGTCCAACCACCTGACCAATTCAGGGCTGAATTGTCACCTTGGATCAGATACTTGTGAGGAGAGGAGGGAAATGAAGGGAGCCCTGTCCTGCTCCTGCTGTTCCCCAAAGCAGACTCTTCTTCATCCTGAAGGACTTTCTTAGCCAATGGAGAGGCACATGGGAGAGCTTCAGTGCCAGGAGGGGCACGAGCAATCCCAGGAGTCTGTTCCAAGGTGTTCGTATCCTTCCTGGGAGAAACTGTACCCAAACACAAGTCCTCTTTGCTGCCATCTCGTCTCTCTTACTCGTAGTGCACGTCGACAACAGACTAGTATCTTTCCTCCAAATCTACAACATAATTTCAAATTCTGATCTTCTCAACCAGTTTTCAAACGCTCCTAGAATTGTTCTGTAAAGGGCCCTCTCCATCCCTGCAGCCATTAATAGGACTGCCTAGCAGCACTGGATGGAAGTCAGGGCTCTGCAGAGCCCCACCAGACACAGGCTTACCTTTGAGAAACAAGTACCCCCTCCTGTGTACGCTGGGCTCAAGAAGAAGCTGCTTAGGAGACATTTGAATCTTCGAGTCCCACACAAGACATGTTAAGGGCACAAGCACGTGACTGGAATCTATAATCCTTAGATCATAGGTGCATTTTGTGTAAAAAGCAACTCCCAAGAAATATTAGAATCAGACTTTTTCTTTCTCTATATTTTTTTTATATATATATTTTGTGGTTTTATTAAAAAAGAAAAGAAGGGAAATATAAATTTTTCTAAGCGGTGAGGTTTGTTCCTTGTCATTGTCTCCATGTTTGCTCTGTCAGGTCTGTGTCCTAGTACATTATGATTTCTGGCTTCCCCTTTTTCTACTGGTTTCCCAATTGAGAGCTCTTGCCCTGGCCCCACAACCTAGGGACAAGCCCCATTGTGCTGGTGCCCATCAGCCCCGATTGCATTCTGTTGCCCTGGGGAATCTTAGGTCCCCCCTCAGTTCCCCTGGAGATACTGCCTGGAGAGACGAATCCACAGCTGAAAGATAATAAACACAAAGTCCCACAAAGCCAGGCCACACATGGTGGGGGATGGGGGGAGGTCAGTCCAGCATCTGGGAACCATGACCTGCCTTCCTGGCTGTGGTGGGGCTGTTGCACCCTAGAGGAGAGAGTGGGCTGGGGACCCAGGAAGGCACATGGGTCCAGTGTTGGTCTCTGACATCTCCTGTGAACCCAGGAGAGCTGAGTCCATGGAACAGGGAACCACCGCCCCTCCCAGAGTGGGGCAGAGGACCCAGCGGTCTGGGCTGCCTGTCCACGCTCCTCTCCTGCCCAGACACCAAATTGTGCTTTTTGGGGGACGGTGCTCCCTAATGTCCAGGCTAAACCTGCCCTGGCTCAGCTTTGAACCGTTCCAGGCATCTTGTCCCTGGATCCCAGGGAGAAGAGCTCGGCACCTCCCTCTCCATGTCCCTGCCTCAGGAAGCTGCAGAGAGCCATGAGGTCACCCCTGAGCCTCCTTCTCTCCAAACTAGACAAACCCAGAGTCCTCAGCTGTCCCTCACAGGACGTTCCTTCAGCCCTGCCCACCAACTTTGGTGGCCTTTTCTGTGCGCATTTGAGGACCTTCACATCCTTCTCAAATTGTGGGGCCCAGAACTGCACAAAGTGAGCCCGAGGTGAGGCTGCACCAATAGAGCGGAATAATCCCCTCTTTTGACTGGCTGGTAATAGTGTGTCCTCTTGTCCCTTGCGAAAGTCAACAGCACCTCCCCATTTAGTATCATCATCAAACTTGTTAATGGTGCATTCAAGTCCTTCTCCAGATCGTTGATAAAAATATTGAACAGAACCAGCCTAAGACTGAGCCCTGAGTAACACTACTGGTGACCAGTTGCCAGCCAGATGTAGCCCCATTCACTACAACCCTTGGAACCTCCCCTTCAGCCAGTTCTCACCCACTGCACCGTGAACCTTCTCATCTCACAGTTGGCAACTTGTCCAGAAGGATGCTGTGAGGGACAATATCCAAAGCTTTACTAGAATCCAGAAAAACTACATCCACTGCCTTCGAGGCAGGTGACCTTATTGTAGAAGGATATCAAGTTAGTTAAACAGACTTGCCCTTTGTGAACCCATGTTGACTGTGCCTGATGGTTTCACTGGTCTTTAAAAGCCTTTCAGTAGCACCCAGTATGATATTCTCCATAATTTTTCCAGGTGCTGATGTTAGACTGACAGGTCTGGAGTTCCCTGGGTGGGTGAGTGAGTGGTTAGAGGCTGTGTCTGCAGTCCTTCAGGCTCTGGGAAAGGAGGCCTGAGCATCATTAGTGTTCCAGTGGGCCAAAGACGTGGAGACAGCAGACCCCATGGGAGAAACAGAGGGGTTTCCTCTCTACCCTGGGAAATGTTTTCTTTTCTTCACTGTTGATATTCTAAAACTATTTAAGGTAAAACCATCACGACTTGTCTAAATGCTACCAAAGCCTGTGAAGGTGTTCAAAAGGGCTTTAGGGAATTAAATTCAACCCCTTCTGCCCTGAAATCACTCTGTACTGGGAAACACTTACAAAGGCTGGGTTGGGAGGGTGTGTTTGGTTTGTTTTCTTTTTTTTTTTTTTTTTTTTTTTTTTTGTTAAAATATGACCAAGAACTGTAGGAGGAAACAGAACAAGGTCTGGGCTGAGGTAGAGGTGATCAGCTGCCCCTTGCCAGGGAGCCCCAGGACATGACAGCTGGGTGGACCTTACAGCCAACCCCCCCAGATTCTGCTGGGTGAGTGCCCAGGGCAGAACTTGGGGACAGCTCCTGCCCCGAGCCCACAAGGACAATCTGTATGATGGTGCCCATCTGTCCCGCTCACTCCTACTGGGCCTGGGGACTCTCAAGTCCCCCCTGGCCCCCTGGGAAATATTCCCCTGCAGTTAACCCCACTGAAGACATGGAATGCAGTGGGGTGAGGAAAAAATTCCCGACATAAAAGTCAGTGGTAATCCAGTGCGTGCCTGGAGAGATGAAACCGCAGTCAAGAGATAACGAACACTGTTCATCCTGGGGGGAAATTATCAGCAAAGGCTGACAAGAGTCGATGCTGGCACATGTCCTTAAATCCTCCTTCACACAACCCTGCCACTCCTCTGAGTGTTTGGTGGTGGCAATAACGCAAATGGGTCCAAAGAGACTTAAACAGATTGACAGCAAAATGTTCACCAGCTCCTTAGTGCGATGGTACAGACGCTTCTAGGCCACAAGTCCTGTAACTTCCAGGTGTTGCAAAACAGGGAAAGACTGACTGCTCTGGGTTAACATGGCAAGGTTTGGAGGGGGGAAGGGGCTGTGGGGTGGCTTCTGTGAGAGGAGACCAGGGGCTGCTCCTCTGTTGGACAGAGCCAGTTCCAGACAGCTCCAAGCTGGACCCATTTCTGGCCAAAGCTGAGCCCATCAGCAAAGCTGGTGGTGCCTTCATGACATATTTAAGAAAGAGTGAAAGAACACTGCAGGACTGGCAGACAGCAGTGAGAAAATGTGAGAGAAACAGTCCTGCAGACCCCAAGGTCAGTGAAGAAGGAGGGGAAGAAGCTGCTCCAGGCACTGGAGCAGAGACCCCTGCAGCCCGTGGGGAGAGGGCAGGCTGTGCCCGCAGCCCATGGCAGTCAGTGGTGCAGCAGATGCCTAGCTGCAGCCTGTGGAGGACCCCATGCCAGAGCAGAGGCTGTGACCAAAGAAGGTCGAGACTCTGAGGAGAGCCCACGCTGCAGCAGTCTGTTGCTGGGAGGGAAGTTCATGGTGGGAGAAGTTCATGGAGGACTGTGTCCCATGGGGAGGGACCTCACGCTGGAGCAGGGGAAGAGTGTGAGGAGTCCTCCCCCTGAGAAGGAAGGAGCCTCAGAAAAAATGGATGATGAATTGACTGCAACCCCCATGCCTGTCCCATTGCACCACTGCAGGGGAGGGGGAAGAGAAATCATGAGCAAAGATGAGCCTGAGAAGAGAAGGGTGGGGGAAGCTGTTTTTAAGATGTGGTTTTATATCTCACTGTCCTACTCTGATTTGATTGGTAAATTAGTGTTCAAATTAAATTGATGTTCTATCTTCCCAAGTCAAGTCTGTCTTTTGTCTGTGACCATTAATGATTAGTGAGCCCTCTCTGTCCTTATCTCAGTCCCTGAGCCTTTTTTTTATATTTCTTCGTCCCCGTCTCACCAGGGGAGAGGGAGTGAGCAAGCAGCCACGTGGTGCTCAGTTGCCCTCTGGTATTAAACCACGACAAGAGAGCAGGCCCTGCCTGTGCTTTTTTGTGGAGGTGCCAGCTGTAGCTGGTGCCAAACCCCACTCCTAGCTATCAGAGAAAAGCCACAGAGGCTCAGCACCTGTGAACCAGCTTCTCCCATTCTCATGGTGATGGAGCCACACATGCCTGGGGGTTTCACTGCAGTATCCAGTGGCCCCAACAAGCCTTCTGGGCCTGTGGTGGGGGATGCTCCACAGAAGGGCATAGGATGGAGGTCCAGGAAGGCAGATAGGCCCAGTGTGGGGCTCTGACATTTCGAGTGAGCCCAGGAGTGCTGAGTCCATAGGACAGGGAACCACCGTCCCTCCCAGAGTGGGGCAGAGGACCCAGGGGTCTGGGCTGCCTGTCCACACTCCTCTCCTGCCCAGACACCAAATTGTGCTTTTGGGGGGATGGTGTTCACTCGAGCCCCGGTAAGAACCTCATTCCTGCTGTGCCTCCAAAACACAGGGTGCCCCAAGGGCTGGCACCCTCTGCTCCTCGCCTCTCCCAGCCTCATGGCGGGACACTCCAGTTTGACCTAATTTGCCTTTATCTGGGGGCACATGGTGGGTGGGAAGGGGATGTCCTTTACAGAGACACCCCAGGCGCCCAGGCTCCCTCAGCCACTCTGCTTATCGTTGTGGTGCAGCCAGAGAGGACCCCGGCGTCCGGGCACTGGCAGAGGAGAGGGGACGTGGACACGGGGACACACACACACACACACACAGAGCGAAGCTTTGCTCAAGGGGTTTATTGATCATTAGAAGGAAATGCCCAGGGCTCCCGGGGGATCAGGTGGGGTCATCCAGGGGTGATCATCTCCTCATGCCGCTGGAGGGGGACCGGACAAGGGTGTCACCACCAGCTTTGGTCCTGAAAGACAGAGCCCAAAATGTGACCCCCAGTGTCAACTGGGACATGAGAGGGGCCTTGTCCCCACCGTTTCTCTCTGCAGAGACCTGGGGAAGGAGAAGGGAATGGGAGACCTCAAGATACCCAGGACAGGACTTGGTTCTCCTGAGACCCATGAGGCACCCAGAGCCCCTTGCCTGGTGTGTCATTGCCCCGTGATGCCCCTACATCTCGCAGAGCCCTGCTCAAGCCCTCACAGTGATCCTGGGGGTCTGGATGACACCAGAGACCCTGCCTGGCCTGCACAGTGACCCTCTGAAACCCCACAGAGTGCACGGAAAGGCATGGGGACAGCTCTGTCCAGCTCACCCTGATGGGGGACATGGGCCTGGGACAGTCCCCTCTGTTTCCCTCTCCCACACCCAAGGTCTGCCCACCCCCGAGGGCTCAGGCATCGCCCGGGGCCCAGGATCCTTTGTGGGGGTGGAGACACCCTGATGCTGCTCACCTAAACATCAACAGCTGCAGCCAGGCGTTTCTGGTCCACAGCCTCCACCAGCTTGTCATCCATAAGGGGCTGGGGAGAAAGGGAGTGTTACAGACATACTTGAGGGCACTGGGAGGTACTGGGAGGCAGGGAACACCAATGGGATCCTTGGGGAAGGTGTCTCAAGGGACAAATGGCATATGTGAGTCAGTGTGGTGCTGCGCAGAAAGGAGTGGGGGTCCTGGGGAAGGGGCCTACCTAGGTGTGTGGCTGTGTACTGGGGCATCCTGGGGTGCACTGTGTTGTAATGGGATGGATGGGAATTCAATGGGGACCCCGGGGAACGGAGCCTCCCTGGGAAAACACTGGGGTACAGGGGTGTTCTCTGGGGTTGCAGTGCGGTGCACTGGGGTTTTACTGGGTCGCACTGGGGTTTTACTGGGTCACACTGGGATGCCCTGGAGTGTCATGGCCATGGGAGGGGAGGGTCTGAGGCTAGCAGAACTTGTGGTACCCACCTTAGCCCTCTTCACTCGCCCAACACCAATTCCTCCCTGTAGAGAGACCATGAGACCTCACTGGTCACTTGGTACCAGCAAGGAATGGGAGGACCAATGTGCCTTCCAGTCCCCCACACTGGGTGCCCTCCAAGTTCACCCCACTACTTACCCCCAGGCAAACACCTCCACTTGCTTCTATTAATGCCTAGGGAAGAAGAGCAAAGGAGTGGTCTGGATTGGACCTTGGTGGGGCTGTGGGTGAGGCACAGATGTCCCCAGTCCCCCCAGGCCATTGGCTTCCCCCTGGTCTGAGCAGGAAAATCCCTTCTGCACCCCCCAGTCCCATTCCTCTGAGTTTCACCTGGGATAACTGTTCATGCAAGGACCAGAGGTGGGTATGGGGACAAGGAGACCGTGGGAATTTTGGGCCTCCAAATAGGACAGGGGTGGGGATGGGGGGAGCCAAAGACAGGGCACTGGGGTGAATTAGTGGACCCCAAGGGACTGGGCTGGGGATGTTGAACGGACAGGACTGCATAAGATGCAAGCAAGGGGTAAAGAAATTCAACTGGCGGGGACATGGGGAATTCAAATGCGGTGCTTGGTGGAGACAGAAGGAAGAGGACTGCAGAGACCAAAAATGAAGGGATTGGGAGAGTGTTTGGGTGTGAGGGTTCAAGGAAGGGGATCGGGGGACACTGCTGTGGTGGACACGATGAAAAGGGAAGGACTGAAGGGAAAGATGGAAAGAAAGACCTTAGGAACGATCAAAGGGTGGACATTTGGGTATCCTAGAGAGGAAACGGAGGAGATCCCAGGGGTAAGATGTCTGAAGGGACATCACAAAAGGGAGGACGGTGCGGGCACCAAGGCAAGGAATCCGTGGGGGCCCTTCCAGGGAGGAGACAGGTCTGACCATTCAGTGAGGAACTCAGACTCCAGGCAGAAGAACATTAATTGTGGGGGAAGTGGGGGAAGAGAGAGAATTGTGGAAGGCAGAAAGCTGCACTGCCTGGGTCTGAAGGTGCAGGGGAGCCTGGAGGAGCCTTTTGCTAGGGAAAGGGAGAGGCCAAGGCAAGGGGTTTCCTGCTCCCCACTGTAATTCTATTCTGCAGGAGAGCTGATGTCCTGCAGCCAAGACCCATCCTCAGACTTGAGCCCTTTCCCGTGGCATTGGGGACTCACCTGAGCATCTTCTGGGGTGCACAGCAGGATGGTGAAGAGCAGGGCCACGCTGAGCACTGCGACCTTCATCTTCCTCAGAGGTGTGGTGAGTGCTGAGTGAAGCTGGAGATGGTGAGGGGCAGATTTATCCCTCCCAGAACTCCTCCTTGCCCACCCCCAGCACCCACCCCAAGAGCCCCCAGGGCAAAGCCAGGCTTGGCAAATACACCAGCTCTGGCCGCAAGCCCAGCGCAGGCACAGAGTCAGCCCCGCCTCCAGCATGGATCCAGCCACCTTCCCTGGCATCAGTCCACCTTCCTGCATGGGTCCTCTGCACAGGGCTCAGGCATCTGGGGGTGGTGAGGGGGGGTGGATAGAACACCCCTGACAGCAAGACACCCTACAGTCATGCCCCACTCCTCCAACAGCCCCCCAAAGTCAGGTCCCCCCATCTCCCAGTGCCCTTTACCTCCCAGCACTGCCATATCCCAGTGCCACTCATGTCCCAGAGCAGTTTTTCCTTCCAGGATTCCCCCAGAGATGATGCCAGCCTCAAACTGTAGCGACCAAAATAACAAGTCAGAGTGTTCTCTGTCTTTTTCTGCAGGGCAGGAGGCCGTTTACTCTTACAATAGTACATACTTATGCTCTCGTTAAAGCTCTTACTTCATAATTAGCAAATCAGCAATTAGACAGCTATCAACCTTTTCTCCTATCAGCATCAGACCACTCTAACACGCGCTGTACAGACCAATCAACTTGTTCATGCGCTGTTCACGCAGCGGTAACTTTTCACAGTTCAGTGTTGCAGCTGTCCGTTGTTTTTCCCTGCCACCTTGGCACAACTCAGCAGTTTCTTACCTTTCTTCCAAGGCCTGTTTCTCATCAAAGCCCTACTGCTTCTCAGGGGCTGTGCAGAGCTGACAGGCCAATGTCAATTTGCCTTTCTCCCACATCAAACCAGCGGTGTCTAAACAAGAATCATCTCTGCCCCCTCTCCAGCCCCTTGGATAAACAGGGGGCTTGGGACTGACCCCTCTTCTTGGGGCACAAGGGACACCAGGGCTAGGGAAGACTGGAGGTGAGATGACAACTGAGGGTATGGACAATGGGGACAGCCATGTGACTGGGCTCTTCAGGGCCCGTGGCACAAGGAGTCTGTTCATAAAGCTCAGTGCTTCATGAGAGTCCCCAATCAGGGGGAATCTGTAGGGGCTTAAAGCGTCCTTGACAGCTGGGCTCCCTCTCCCCTCCTTGCTTGCCCTGCAGCTATCTCTGCCTTTCCAGGATGGTTTCCTTCACAGCACCCCTGGCCCAAACATCCGCATCCTGGGGGCCCTGGGCAGCAGCCTCTGTCCAGTATTGGGCAGGGACCATGTGGGTGCCAGGGAATTGGTTCATTACTCCACGCTGAGTGAGTTGTACCCCATGGGGATATGGGAATTGACTGGTTTCCATCAGAAGCCCCTGTTTACCACCTGGAGCTGAAGAGGGATTTCAGGTGCCCAAGACCCTGTTCCTCTCCCCTGCGGATCTGGCAGCACTTCAGGGATGTTGGCCGGGAACCCCCAGCTGTGACTGTGGCTTGTGGGGCAAAGCAAGTTGGGATGCCTCTCAAGACTTGCGACCAAATGCTGGGCTCCTGCCCAAACTGCCATGGGCCAGTTCAAACGTAAACCATGGGGTAGCTTATGACATGGTGGGAGGGGCAGGGACTGAGCAGGAGCAGGGAGCTGTGGGGCTGAGCGACCTGGAAGATGCATCAGTCACATTCCTCTCTCCACACAATACCTGCAACTGGGAGACGGTCCCACTGCCATGGGCTGCACTCATCCTGGCCACAGGTAAGATCTTCCCACCCTGGGTATCTCGAGATGCACATATCTCAAGATGCACAGCCCCTCCACGGCCTTGCAGGTTTCACCTTGGCTGGTAATGTAAACACCACACAGCTGCTCACTCAGGATAACCGGTGCGATGGCATCAATAATCAAGTCCACCCCTCAATCCCAAGCCCATCTGTATGTTACATCCCTTACTGGATGTCCTAATGTGTCATGGGCCCAGTGAGCTATAAATAGCTCCCCCTTATATTCCCAGTCCAGATCCACCTGAGCCACTTCCATTCTAGCAGCCTGGTCCACCTGCTTGTCCTTTCAATGGTCTTCAGTGACACGACTCTCAGGTATGTGACCGTATACATGAGGTACTTTTACCCTATTTGGAGTAGGTGGAGGAAGACAGCACTAGCAGGATTAGCTACACATTGGACCAACCTTGTAAAGATCCTTGTCCATCTCATTATCAAAATGGCAAACTCATGACATCTTATTTTTTCAGTGTGATACTGTTACAAAAACATGAGCACATCTTTTTAGATGTCATTAAACCAGCAGATGGGATCTTCCTGAATAGCACCTTTAACATTAAGTGGCTACTAAATGCCATCCACCTGATTTGCGTTTATCTCAAAGGCAGCCTTGACCTCTCCTAAGTCAACATTCCTCAATTAGGACAGTGCATACAATTCATCAGTTCTTTCCAAATAACTTCAGAATACAAATAACATCACAGAATATTTAAATATTATAAATAATTCAAAATGTGATAAAAAAATCAATACTGTGTAACTTAGTTATCTAATAAATAACACACAAAGCAGAAGCAGTCAAAATGAAGTCTTCCAGGTGCCTGCCTGCTCTTTGATAATAGCCAAAGCAAATATTCAAGTCAGTTGCCTTAAATCTTTTCACAACTGATCCACAACAGAGCTCTTATTTATAGCTAGTGTCACATGAAGACATAACCTTATCCATAACCCTTAAAAATGACATATAATGTTAATGAAGAATCTGAGCCTTTACAGTTCTTGTGAGCCACTTCTCCGTGTATTTTTATTTATCTCTTTTCCTGTGGATAAAACTAGACAGGCTTTCTTTGAAGCTGTGACAGGAGTCTGTACCATCATGGGAACAAAACCAGTGACATCTTGTATTCCCTGAACTCAGTCAAACCTCCCACTGACTTCAAAAACAGATTTTTAACACCAGTCTTTTATTCCCAGCTTGTGTCTCATAAAAAAAAAAAAATGATCCTCACACCCTCATAGACAGAGGACTAAAAAGAGCACTCTTTTACTTTCAGACATGTGACAAGGACTGCTGGGTGGATTTGGAAATGAATGCTGATTGGGAAGCACAGCGTGGCGGCTTGAATTACTGAGGCACATAACAGCCGGGGGATGAGTTTACAGAAGAATGTGCCGGCCTTACGAAGTGTTCCTGGAACTGCTGTCAAAATGGTGATGTCCCATGAACTCAGCACAGGTGGTGAGCCCAACGCATTCAGTGCTGCTGTTACTCAGTGCGGCCAGTGGCTTTGTTGGTCATTACATGTGGTTATTTCTGA
Source organism: Strix uralensis (assembly GCF_047716275.1). NCBI lineage: Eukaryota > Metazoa > Chordata > Aves > Strigiformes > Strigidae > Strix > Strix uralensis. The sequence goes on along the minus strand of NC_134010.1, from coordinate 1,129,790 downwards.
TTATCAGCTACCGAAAGAGATGAATAACTATGTGCTGCATCTCCTAATTGAGACTTTACTGGCCCTATCTCCTCCCAGTTCTAGGTCACACCACCAGGAAAAATGTCCTCTTCTCATTATGCAGAAATAAGTAAGTATCTGTCCTGTTATCCTGATAGTTGTGTGCATCTACAGGGAGGCAAAGCAGGGATGCCTGAGCTTGTGGATCTAAACTATGCCCATGTTCTTCATGAATTTGTCCCTGCTAACAGAGGAAGCATCTATTCCCTCTGCTGTTTGGGACATTTGCATCCTTGATGAGAGCAGTGAGAGCAGATGCGTGAGTTTCACAACCATAAAGCACGGCTGCATCAATGCTGGGTTGCTAGGAAAGGTGCTGCTTGGCTTGTGCGAGCCAGGCCAGCATCTTCAACCAGCAGCTCTCCCCATTCTGAGTGCAGAGCTGAACCCCTTGCCTACAGCCCCACGCTGCGCATGTCGCACACTGTACAGAGGCAGCCCCAGGATGCAGACGTTTGGGCCAGGGGTGCTGTGAAGGAAACCATCCTGGAAAGGCAGAGATAGCTGCAGGGCAAGCAAGGAGGGGAGAGGGAAAGGGACGCCATGCCCCTGGGGAGGCCGCTCCAGCCCCCAGGCTTCTCTAAGCCCCGCTTTGTAGGACTCCCCTGCCACCAGGCTTTCCCGAAGGAGAGGGACACCCCGGCTGTCAGGCTGCTCCCCCGGGTCTGCCGCCACCTCCAGGATTCCAGCCTGTGATCAGGGGAGTGAGGGACCCCGGGCATGTGGGGTGCCCCAGGACCTGCTCCTCCCCGCTCCCCCCAACACTACCCTCCTCTGTGGGCTCTGCCCGCTGCTGGGGCTGGAGGGAGCCCAGCTGTCAAGGCTGCTTTAAGCCCCCACAGACTCCCCCTGGTTGGGCACTCTCGTGAAGCACTGAGCTTTATGTACAGACTCCTTGTGCCACGGGCTCTGGGCAAACATGACTTATCAGAAATGCTGCGGGGAGAAACTTCCATCCTCTCACCAGGAGAGCTCTGTCCCTGCAATTAGCTCTGAGTGGCTGCCTGAGGACAAGTGCCCACTTGATTGTGTCCGCCTGGAGAGCCACATCCTGCTCAGGGACAGCGCTGACCTGGGCCAAGGACGAGGGCATTGAAGGGACACTCCCTTGGGTGAGCTGTGTCTGAGTCCCAGCCAGGGACGGGGCTGGAGCCAGAGCCTTGTTGGGGACAGAGTCACTGGTCAGTCCCACTGTCTGGGGACAGCTCTGCAGAGTGGGACCCAGGTTGTCTGGAAGGGCATGGTGGCCCCAGGCAGTGGCAGGGAGAGGCCAGGGAAGAGGATATTCCCCTCTAGTCTCTGCTCTGGGGAGGTTGTGGCTGCAGACTGGACCAGTTTCGGGCCTGCAGTGCAAGGGAAATAGGGTGGGCTGGAGATGGGCACTGCAACAACACCAGCATATCCCCCACTCCAAGCCATCGTCTCCCAGTGTCCAACATTCAACAGTGCTGCCCAGTGCTTCCAGTGACTGAAGAGCCCAGTCACGTGGCTGTCCCCATTGTCCATACCCTCAGTTGTCATCTCACCTCCAGTCTTCCCTAGCCCTGGTGTCCCTTGTGCCCCAAGAAGAGGGGTCAGTCCCAAGCCCCCTGTTTATCCAAGGGGCTGGAGAGGGGGCAGAGATGATTCTTGTTTAGACACCGCTGGTTTGATGTGGGAGAAAGGCAAATTGACATTGGCCTGTCAGCTCTGCACAGCCCCTGAGAAGCAGTAGGGCTTTGATGAGAAACAGGCCTTTGATGAGAAACAGGCCTTGGAAGAAAGGTAAGAAACTGCTGAGTTGTGCCAAGGTGGCAGGGAAAAACAACGGACAGCTGCAACACTGAACTGTGAAAAGTTACCGCTGCGTGAACAGCGCATGAACAAGTTGATTGGTCTGTACAGCGCGTGTTAGAGTGGTCTGATGCTGATAGGAGAAAAGGTTGATAGCTGTCTAATTGCTGATTTGCTAATTATGAAGTAAGAGCTTTAACGAGAGCATAAGTATGTACTATTGTAAGAGTAAACGGCCTCCTGCCCTGCAGAAAAAGACAGAGAACACTCTGACTTGTTATTTTGGTCGCTACAGTTTGAGGCTGGCATCATCTCTGGGGGAATCCTGGAAGGAAAAACTGCTCTGGGACATGAGTGGCACTGGGATATGGCAGTGCTGGGAGGTAAAGGGCACTGGGAGATGGGGGGACCTGACTTTGGGGGGCTGTTGGAGGAGTGGGGCATGACTGTAGGGTGTCTTGCTGTCAGGGGTGTTCTATCCACCCCCCCTCACCACCCCCAGATGCCTGAGCCCTGTGCAGAGGACCCATGCAGGAAGGTGGACTGATGCCAGGGAAGGTGGCTGGATCCATGCTGGAGGCGGGGCTGACTCTGTGCCTGCGCTGGGCTTGCGGCCAGAGCTGGTGTATTTGCCAAGCCTGGCTTTGCCCTGGGGGCTCTTGGGGTGGGTGCTGGGGGTGGGCAAGGAGGAGTTCTGGGAGGGATAAATCTGCCCCTCACCATCTCCAGCTTCACTCAGCACTCACCACACCTCTGAGGAAGATGAAGGTCGCAGTGCTCAGCGTGGCCCTGCTCTTCACCATCCTGCTGTGCACCCCAGAAGATGCTCAGGTGAGTCCCCAATGCCACGGGAAAGGGCTCAAGTCTGAGGATGGGTCTTGGCTGCAGGACATCAGCTCTCCTGCAGAATAGAATTACAGTGGGGAGCAGGAAACCCCTTGCCTTGGCCTCTCCCTTTCCCTAGCAAAAGGCTCCTCCAGGCTCCCCTGCACCTTCAGACCCAGGCAGTGCAGCTTTCTGCCTTCCACAATTCTCTCTCTTCCCCCACTTCCCCCACAATTAATGTTCTTCTGCCTGGAGTCTGAGTTCCTCACTGAATGGTCAGACCTGTCTCCTCCCTGGAAGGGCCCCCACGGATTCCTTGCCTTGGTGCCCGCACCGTCCTCCCTTTTGTGATGTCCCTTCAGACATCTTACCCCTGGGATCTCCTCCGTTTCCTCTCTAGGATACCCAAATGTCCACCCTTTGATCGTTCCTAAGGTCTTTCTTTCCATCTTTCCCTTCAGTCCTTCCCTTTTCATCGTGTCCACCACAGCAGTGTCCCCCGATCCCCTTCCTTGAACCCTCACACCCAAACACTCTCCCAATCCCTTCATTTTTGGTCTCTGCAGTCCTCTTCCTTCTGTCTCCACCAAGCACCGCATTTGAATTCCCCATGTCCCCGCCAGTTGAATTTCTTTACCCCTTGCTTGCATCTTATGCAGTCCTGTCCGTTCAACATCCCCAGCCCAGTCCCTTGGGGTCCACTAATTCACCCCAGTGCCCTGTCTTTGGCTCCCCCCATCCCCACCCCTGTCCTATTTGGAGGCCCAAAATTCCCACGGTCTCCTTGTCCCCATACCCACCTCTGGTCCTTGCATGAACAGTTATCCCAGGTGAAACTCAGAGGAATGGGACTGGGGGGTGCAGAAGGGATTTTCCTGCTCAGACCAGGGGGAAGCCAATGGCCTGGGGGGACTGGGGACATCTGTGCCTCACCCACAGCCCCACCAAGGTCCAATCCAGACCACTCCTTTGCTCTTCTTCCCTAGGCATTAATAGAAGCAAGTGGAGGTGTTTGCCTGGGGGTAAGTAGTGGGGTGAACTTGGAGGGCACCCAGTGTGGGGGACTGGAAGGCACATTGGTCCTCCCATTCCTTGCTGGTACCAAGTGACCAGTGAGGTCTCATGGTCTCTCTACAGGGAGGAATTGGTGTTGGGCGAGTGAAGAGGGCTAAGGTGGGTACCACAAGTTCTGCTAGCCTCAGACCCTCCCCTCCCATGGCCATGACACTCCAGGGCATCCCAGTGTGACCCAGTAAAACCCCAGTGCGACCCAGTAAAACCCCAGTGCACCGCACTGCAACCCCAGAGAACACCCCTGTACCCCAGTGTTTTCCCAGGGAGGCTCCGTTCCCCGGGGTCCCCATTGAATTCCCATCCATCCCATTACAACACAGTGCACCCCAGGATGCCCCAGTACACAGCCACACACCTAGGTAGGCCCCTTCCCCAGGACCCCCACTCCTTTCTGCGCAGCACCACACTGACTCACATATGCCATTTGTCCCTTGAGACACCTTCCCCAAGGATCCCATTGGTGTTCCCTGCCTCCCAGTACCTCCCAGTGCCCTCAAGTATGTCTGTAACACTCCCTTTCTCCCCAGCCCCTTATGGATGACAAGCTGGTGGAGGCTGTGGACCAGAAACGCCTGGCTGCAGCTGTTGATGTTTAGGTGAGCAGCATCAGGGTGTCTCCACCCCCACAAAGGATCCTGGGCCCCGGGCGATGCCTGAGCCCTCGGGGGTGGGCAGACCTTGGGTGTGGGAGAGGGAAACAGAGGGGACTGTCCCAGGCCCATGTCCCCCATCAGGGTGAGCTGGACAGAGCTGTCCCCATGCCTTTCCGTGCACTCTGTGGGGTTTCAGAGGGTCACTGTGCAGGCCAGGCAGGGTCTCTGGTGTCATCCAGACCCCCAGGATCACTGTGAGGGCTTGAGCAGGGCTCTGCGAGATGTAGGGGCATCACGGGGCAATGACACACCAGGCAAGGGGCTCTGGGTGCCTCATGGGTCTCAGGAGAACCAAGTCCTGTCCTGGGTATCTTGAGGTCTCCCATTCCCTTCTCCTTCCCCAGGTCTCTGCAGAGAGAAACGGTGGGGACAAGGCCCCTCTCATGTCCCAGTTGACACTGGGGGTCACATTTTGGGCTCTGTCTTTCAGGACCAAAGCTGGTGGTGACACCCTTGTCCGGTCCCCCTCCAGCGGCATGAGGAGATGATCACCCCTGGATGACCCCACCTGATCCCCCGGGAGCCCTGGGCATTTCCTTCTAATGATCAATAAACCCCTTGAGCAAAGCTTCGCTCTGTGTGTGTGTGTGTGTGTGTCCCCGTGTCCACGTCCCCTCTCCTCTGCCAGTGCCCGGACGCCGGGGTCCTCTCTGGCTGCACCACAACGATAAGCAGAGTGGCTGAGGGAGCCTGGGCGCCTGGGGTGTCTCTGTAAAGGACATCCCCTTCCCACCCACCATGTGCCCCCAGATAAAGGCAAATTAGGTCAAACTGCAGTGTCCCGCCATGAGGCTGGGAGAGGCGAGGAGCAGAGGGTGCCAGCCCTTGGGGCACCCTGTGTTTTGGAGGCACAGCAGGAATGAGGTTCTTACCGGGGCTCGAGTGAACACCATCCCCCCAAAAGCACAATTTGGTGTCTGGGCAGGAGAGGAGTGTGGACAGGCAGCCCAGACCCCTGGGTCCTCTGCCCCACTCTGGGAGGGACGGTGGTTCCCTGTCCTATGGACTCAGCACTCCTGGGCTCACTCGAAATGTCAGAGCCCCACACTGGGCCTATCTGCCTTCCTGGACCTCCATCCTATGCCCTTCTGTGGAGCATCCCCCACCACAGGCCCAGAAGGCTTGTTGGGGCCACTGGATACTGCAGTGAAACCCCCAGGCATGTGTGGCTCCATCACCATGAGAATGGGAGAAGCTGGTTCACAGGTGCTGAGCCTCTGTGGCTTTTCTCTGATAGCTAGGAGTGGGGTTTGGCACCAGCTACAGCTGGCACCTCCACAAAAAAGCACAGGCAGGGCCTGCTCTCTTGTCGTGGTTTAATACCAGAGGGCAACTGAGCACCACGTGGCTGCTTGCTCACTCCCTCTCCCCTGGTGAGACGGGGACGAAGAAATATAAAAAAAAGGCTCAGGGACTGAGATAAGGACAGAGAGGGCTCACTAATCATTAATGGTCACAGACAAAAGACAGACTTGACTTGGGAAGATAGAACATCAATTTAATTTGAACACTAATTTACCAATCAAATCAGAGTAGGACAGTGAGATATAAAACCACATCTTAAAAACAGCTTCCCCCACCCTTCTCTTCTCAGGCTCATCTTTGCTCATGATTTCTCTTCCCCCTCCCCTGCAGTGGTGCAATGGGACAGGCATGGGGGTTGCAGTCAATTCATCATCCATTTTTTCTGAGGCTCCTTCCTTCTCAGGGGGAGGACTCCTCACACTCTTCCCCTGCTCCAGCGTGAGGTCCCTCCCCATGGGACACAGTCCTCCATGAACTTCTCCCACCATGAACTTCCCTCCCAGCAACAGACTGCTGCAGCGTGGGCTCTCCTCAGAGTCTCGACCTTCTTTGGTCACAGCCTCTGCTCTGGCATGGGGTCCTCCACAGGCTGCAGCTAGGCATCTGCTGCACCACTGACTGCCATGGGCTGCGGGCACAGCCTGCCCTCTCCCCACGGGCTGCAGGGGTCTCTGCTCCAGTGCCTGGAGCAGCTTCTTCCCCTCCTTCTTCACTGACCTTGGGGTCTGCAGGACTGTTTCTCTCACATTTTCTCACTGCTGTCTGCCAGTCCTGCAGTGTTCTTTCACTCTTTCTTAAATATGTCATGAAGGCACCACCAGCTTTGCTGATGGGCTCAGCTTTGGCCAGAAATGGGTCCAGCTTGGAGCTGTCTGGAACTGGCTCTGTCCAACAGAGGAGCAGCCCCTGGTCTCCTCTCACAGAAGCCACCCCACAGCCCCTTCCCCCCTCCAAACCTTGCCATGTTAACCCAGAGCAGTCAGTCTTTCCCTGTTTTGCAACACCTGGAAGTTACAGGACTTGTGGCCTAGAAGCGTCTGTACCATCGCACTAAGGAGCTGGTGAACATTTTGCTGTCAATCTGTTTAAGTCTCTTTGGACCCATTTGCGTTATTGCCACCACCAAACACTCAGAGGAGTGGCAGGGTTGTGTGAAGGAGGATTTAAGGACATGTGCCAGCATCGACTCTTGTCAGCCTTTGCTGATAATTTCCCCCCAGGATGAACAGTGTTCGTTATCTCTTGACTGCGGTTTCATCTCTCCAGGCACGCACTGGATTACCACTGACTTTTATGTCGGGAATTTTTTCCTCACCCCACTGCATTCCATGTCTTCAGTGGGGTTAACTGCAGGGGAATATTTCCCAGGGGGCCAGGGGGGACTTGAGAGTCCCCAGGCCCAGTAGGAGTGAGCGGGACAGATGGGCACCATCATACAGATTGTCCTTGTGGGCTCGGGGCAGGAGCTGTCCCCAAGTTCTGCCCTGGGCACTCACCCAGCAGAATCTGGGGGGGTTGGCTGTAAGGTCCACCCAGCTGTCATGTCCTGGGGCTCCCTGGCAAGGGGCAGCTGATCACCTCTACCTCAGCCCAGACCTTGTTCTGTTTCCTCCTACAGTTCTTGGTCATATTTTAACAAAAAAAAAAAAAAAAAAAAAAAAAAAAGAAAACAAACCAAACACACCCTCCCAACCCAGCCTTTGTAAGTGTTTCCCAGTACAGAGTGATTTCAGGGCAGAAGGGGTTGAATTTAATTCCCTAAAGCCCTTTTGAACACCTTCACAGGCTTTGGTAGCATTTAGACAAGTCGTGATGGTTTTACCTTAAATAGTTTTAGAATATCAACAGTGAAGAAAAGAAAACATTTCCCAGGGTAGAGAGGAAACCCCTCTGTTTCTCCCATGGGGTCTGCTGTCTCCACGTCTTTGGCCCACTGGAACACTAATGATGCTCAGGCCTCCTTTCCCAGAGCCTGAAGGACTGCAGACACAGCCTCTAACCACTCACTCACCCACCCAGGGAACTCCAGACCTGTCAGTCTAACATCAGCACCTGGAAAAATTATGGAGAATATCATACTGGGTGCTACTGAAAGGCTTTTAAAGACCAGTGAAACCATCAGGCACAGTCAACATGGGTTCACAAAGGGCAAGTCTGTTTAACTAACTTGATATCCTTCTACAATAAGGTCACCTGCCTCGAAGGCAGTGGATGTAGTTTTTCTGGATTCTAGTAAAGCTTTGGATATTGTCCCTCACAGCATCCTTCTGGACAAGTTGCCAACTGTGAGATGAGAAGGTTCACGGTGCAGTGGGTGAGAACTGGCTGAAGGGGAGGTTCCAAGGGTTGTAGTGAATGGGGCTACATCTGGCTGGCAACTGGTCACCAGTAGTGTTACTCAGGGCTCAGTCTTAGGCTGGTTCTGTTCAATATTTTTATCAACGATCTGGAGAAGGACTTGAATGCACCATTAACAAGTTTGATGATGATACTAAATGGGGAGGTGCTGTTGACTTTCGCAAGGGACAAGAGGACACACTATTACCAGCCAGTCAAAAGAGGGGATTATTCCGCTCTATTGGTGCAGCCTCACCTCGGGCTCACTTTGTGCAGTTCTGGGCCCCACAATTTGAGAAGGATGTGAAGGTCCTCAAATGCGCACAGAAAAGGCCACCAAAGTTGGTGGGCAGGGCTGAAGGAACGTCCTGTGAGGGACAGCTGAGGACTCTGGGTTTGTCTAGTTTGGAGAGAAGGAGGCTCAGGGGTGACCTCATGGCTCTCTGCAGCTTCCTGAGGCAGGGACATGGAGAGGGAGGTGCCGAGCTCTTCTCCCTGGGATCCAGGGACAAGATGCCTGGAATGGTTCAAAGCTGAGCCAGGGCAGGTTTAGCCTGGACATTAGGGAGCACCGTCCCCCAAAAAGCACAATTTGGTGTCTGGGCAGGAGAGGAGCGTGGACAGGCAGCCCAGACCGCTGGGTCCTCTGCCCCACTCTGGGAGGGGCGGTGGTTCCCTGTTCCATGGACTCAGCTCTCCTGGGTTCACAGGAGATGTCAGAGACCAACACTGGACCCATGTGCCTTCCTGGGTCCCCAGCCCACTCTCTCCTCTAGGGTGCAACAGCCCCACCACAGCCAGGAAGGCAGGTCATGGTTCCCAGATGCTGGACTGACCTCCCCCCATCCCCCACCATGTGTGGCCTGGCTTTGTGGGACTTTGTGTTTATTATCTTTCAGCTGTGGATTCGTCTCTCCAGGCAGTATCTCCAGGGGAACTGAGGGGGGACCTAAGATTCCCCAGGGCAACAGAATGCAATCGGGGCTGATGGGCACCAGCACAATGGGGCTTGTCCCTAGGTTGTGGGGCCAGGGCAAGAGCTCTCAATTGGGAAACCAGTAGAAAAAGGGGAAGCCAGAAATCATAATGTACTAGGACACAGACCTGACAGAGCAAACATGGAGACAATGACAAGGAACAAACCTCACCGCTTAGAAAAATTTATATTTCCCTTCTTTTCTTTTTTAATAAAACCACAAAATATATATATAAAAAAAATATAGAGAAAGAAAAAGTCTGATTCTAATATTTCTTGGGAGTTGCTTTTTACACAAAATGCACCTATGATCTAAGGATTATAGATTCCAGTCACGTGCTTGTGCCCTTAACATGTCTTGTGTGGGACTCGAAGATTCAAATGTCTCCTAAACGTCTTCTTGAGCCCAGTGTACACAGGAGGGGGTACTTGTTTCTCAAAGGTAAGCCTGTGTCTGGTGGGGCTCTGCAGAGCCCTGACTTCCATCCAGTGCTGCTAGGCAGTCCTATTAATGGCTGCAGGGATGGAGAGGGCCCTTTACAGAACAATTCTAGGAGCGTTTGAAAACTGGTTGAGAAGATCAGAATTTGAAATTATGTTGTAGATTTGGAGGAAAGATACTAGTCTGTTGTCGACGTGCACTACGAGTAAGAGAGACGAGATGGCAGCAAAGAGGACTTGTGTTTGGGTACAGTTTCTCCCAGGAAGGATACGAACACCTTGGAACAGACTCCTGGGATTGCTCGTGCCCCTCCTGGCACTGAAGCTCTCCCATGTGCCTCTCCATTGGCTAAGAAAGTCCTTCAGGATGAAGAAGAGTCTGCTTTGGGGAACAGCAGGAGCAGGACAGGGCTTCCTTCATTTCCCTCCTCTCCTCACAGGTATCTGATCCAAGGTGACAATGCCAGGGGTGGTACAGCATGTGGCACCGTGTGACTCTGTTTACCCATGATGGTAAACCTGAAGGGAATCCTGACGGAACAAGGTGTCAGGACAGCTCAGCATCCAAAACTGCACTTTATGCATCTATATTACATCATTCTACTGGAGCCTTTGCCCTAGTCTGCATTGCAAAGGGCTCTTTAATTTTATGAATTGGTTTGTGCAGGAGGGAGTATGAACTTAAAAAAAAAAAAAACAGCCAAACCTCTGCACTGGGATTCTGCCCTGCACAGTCAGTCATAGAGCCACGGAACCATAGAACCACAGAATTACAGAATGGTTTGGGTTGGAAGGGACCTTTAAAGGTCATCTAGTCCCAATCTCCCTGCCATAGGCAGCGACATCTTCCACTAGATCAGGTTGTTCTAAGCCCTGTCCAACCTGGCCTCGAACTCTTCCAGGGACAGGGGCATCCATCAGTTCTCTGGGAAACTTCTTCCACTGTCTCACCACCCTTATCATTAAAAAGTCTCTCTTATGTAAAATTGTCCTGGTTTTGACCAGGATGGAGTTTACTTTCATTGGAATATTTCATACCATGTGATGTCATGCCCAGGGATTTGGGTGGATGGGCTCTCTCGGGCAGGCTCTTGCTCGGGCTTGGGCTTGCGGTGTTTGCTCGTCGGGTCATATTGGTGCTGGGGGGGGGCGGGGGGGGGGGGGGGCGGTTGCCACACTTGGTAAGCCACTGCTGCATTTTACCCATTTCTTTTTGGACTCACTATTGTTATTGTTGTTTTCTTGTTAGATTTATTAAATTCTTTCTTTTTATTCAACCTATGAATTCTCTTCTTTTTGTCCCTCCCCTATTTCACCAGGGAGGGGGGAGGTGAACTGCCGGGGAAGTGGCGTCTGGCTGCCAGCTGAGTTCAAACCTCAACACAAATCTAAGTCTTCCATGTTTTAGTTTAAAGTTATTACTCCTTTTCTTATCACAACGGGCCCTACTAAAATGTCTCTAAGTATTGAAAGGCTGCAACAAGCTCTCCCTGGAGCCTTCTTTTCTCCAGGATGAACAACCCCAACTCTCAGCCTGTGCTCCTAGGGGTGGTGTTCCAGCCCTTATTTCCAGGTTGAACATCCCCTGTTTCACCCAGCACTCATCTTTCATCCCCTTAACATCACCATGGTGCAGAGCCTAGTTCTGTATTTTTGGTATCCTTGTAGGTGCTGACAGTCTGCAGGGAGATCCCTGTCACCCTTCGCGCCTCCAGGCTGAACAAGCCCAGCTCCCTCAGCCTCTTCTCACAGGAAAAGTGTTCCAGCCCCAGCCTGTCTTGGGGGCCATTCACCAACCCCCCTCAGCTTGCCAACATCATTCCTGTACTGGAGATCTGAAATCCGGATGCAGTAACCTGGACAATGCCCTCTCTTGATCTCCTGGCCATACTCCTGGACATAAAGCCCTGGGGGCAGCTGGCCTCCCTTGCTGCCAGGGCACATGGCTGCCTCCTGCCTAATCCACCAAGACCTTTCCCACGGGGCTTCTCCCAGCCAGGCAGCCCCCAGCGTGTGTCATTGCCAGGGGGATGTCCTGCAGGGTCAGACGCTGGCACTTGTCCTTGCTGCATTTCCTGAGGTTCCTGCCAACACGTGCTCACTTGCTTGTTTGGCCCCTTCCCTGAGTACAGGGCCCTGGAGACCTTTTCAATAAAGTTTCAGGCAAAGATGGTGTTGAGTCCCCCAGCCCCATCTGTGTCTGCTGTTATGAAATCACCCTCCCCATTCAGCAGGGCCCTGCATTTCCCTTGTTCAGCCTTGGTCTCCTATGTATGACTCATCTTTTTGCTCTTGACTTTCCTTGTAACTACCCCCTCCAGTCAATCTTTGCCTTCCTAAAAACACTGAAGTTAATCTGTATAAATTTCTCCTTTGTGAACAGTCCGTGGTGTCACCTCCTGGCAGCTGCCCCATGGCCCCTGTCAGAGCCAGCCTCCCAGCCCCACACATGCATTATTGTCAAGGGAAGACCCGTGGTGCAAGGAAAGGTTTCTAGGCCAATCAAAAACATGATCAGTGGAGAAAGGGAAATGAGGGTGGGCTGTTGGTCTGCTAAACTGTTTCCCGATCCGATATTGGGGAGGGTTCTTAAATGATCCCGGGAGTGAAATTAAGATGCAAACAAGGTCAGATGCCGTACAACCTTGTAAATTATTTTCCATGACAACTGCTAACAGCGATAGGACAGAGAGAAAAAGAAAGGGAAAGTCATAATCCCTAAGCAAGAAAACAGTAGAGATGTAGCAAGATTACTTACCACCACCACGAATCCAGTGATGTACCATTGGCTCAGTCTCGGTGCAGGTGATGGTGCTCCAAGCTCCAAGCTCTGTCAAAGTCCCAGCTCCGAGGAAGGAGGACCAAAATCAAGAAGGGCCACAAGAGTGAGAACAAGAGTGATAACAAGAGTCCCGAGAGAGGAGTACACAGTCCTTTTATTGCCCCAGTCCCCACGATTTCTCCGAAAAGTCTGCCCATTTCCACGGAGCTCATTGTAATACGTGCCACCCCGTGGTCCTCCATGCGTGCATGCCCAGGTGTTCATGGTGGTCGTGCCGGCGGGGGGTCAACCTGCGGTGCCTTCAGCCTCTGCATGTCTTCCTCACCCTGATTTCCTCTCCACCCGGCTCGTGCGCAGGTACAGCTTGGTAGGCACTGCCAAGAATGTTGGCTTCGGGCGGATGTCGTGGTTTCGTCGGGGACAATTTGTCTCCTTCAGAGCGTACTCCTCCACGGCAACAGGGGGCTGAGGCCAGGAAGTGGTAGTGGTGCAGCAGCAATGTTGAGACAAACACAGTCCAACACAGTCCCTTACAACTGTTACTGTAAGATGTATAAGTATACAGACAAACAGCCAAAATGGATCCCTCCAAGAGCTGGTCTTACACCTTTCATCTATCCAGAACCTGGCCCCAGGATCCCCTCGAACCACTGTTCCCCCATGCACACACACACACACACACAGAGACACACACAAACACACAGACACACATGCACACACAGAGACACAGAGAAACACACAGAGGCAGATGCTTACACGCACATAGTCAGTCATTTTGCAGTAGAAGAGCATTGCCCAGAGTCATGAGATTCTAGAGACATTTCTACATCTCCATACTGGAAATGGCTGAGGAAAATGTCAACCAAACAATAACATTCTTATTAAGAAGATGAGGAATGTTTTCCATGTTCAACTAGGAACTTGGTTGTATTTCAGTATGGAGAAATATTTAATTCTCATATTGCCACTGAGATACCTATCCCTCAGATAACACTAGTGCAATAGCACCAGAGTACTGACCAAACCATGAAATTTAATCCAGTATCTAAATAAAACTATGAAAAATATCCTGATAATGCACTGGGCTGTGGATCACTCAGTGTCTATGGTCTTAAACCACACTTGGATTGCTGCCCTGAGAGATTATAAAGGTTACCTGTGACATAAACTCAAGGGTTCGGAATGGTGTTAGACAGCAGGGCTCCTTTAAATTATATTGATCCAAGCAAAACCAGCCATAATTTCAGGTTGATAGCACAGGAGGATTTTTTAGACCTGGGCATTAATTTGCATGTCTTACGTTTGTTGTCACTGGACAGCTTAGATTATGAGTGTTTGAGGAACCAGGGGCAGGAGGGAGAACAAAACTGAAGTAGATAGCACATTCACCAGAAAGTACCAAAAGATAAAAATGGGAACATTCAGACTTGAAAGAAAGGAAAGCTTTTAGCTGTTATCCTGGTGAGCTTTTGAATCACAGCTGACATTACGCTGTAACAATAGTAATTATCATTACTGGAAGTTGCACTGGAAGGGGAAGGAGAGAAGATTCCCCTCCTGTTATTGGCATCAGCAAAGGATCAAACTTGCATCTAGTACCAGTTTTTTAACAGCTAACTCATGGATTCAGCATGTGACAATGCAATATTCATAGCAGGGCATGTACTGCAAGCAGAACGGGAACACCAGTGGTACGATTGTTTCCAGCGGGAGGCAACAATAGTTTTTGCAAACACCTTGGGCCACCATTTTCCAGCTGAAGGGACTAGAGAGGAGCTGCAGGTTGTTTGACAGAAAGGTCACGCTAACTGACAGGATGCTCTACCTGGAAAACATTTTTAATATTTACATAATTTGCTGGTGTTTCAGTACAGCCTGACATCTCTCCCTGTCATGCAGAGACCTAATGAAAACTCCGACATCTCTCACGGTCCTGTTGTACCATTAAATGAGTCCCACCTGCCCAAAGACTGCTGACTGTCCTCAGCAGCTTGCTCAGTTGTAGACACCTCACGTTAGCACATCAAAATATGTGAGATAAAAGCTGGCAGTGCTCTGCCGTACTGAAAGGTTTGTGTACTCTTGGAAGCTTGCTACCACCATCACTCCTTTGTGTAAAAATTTAAGGAAATGCTACTCTCCAAACCTTTTAGGAGCCAGTAGGAAAGAACAACCTCTCAAAATACTTCGTCATTTCTCCTATTGTCAGGAGAAGCCTAGACAAACACCCAAGATACAGCTATGAGGTGCCTGGAGGTAAATACCACAATACAACCCCCAATGCTCAGGTTTGGTAGCTGACAATAGCTTCACATCCTTTTGACTGACAGTTTCCAAAGAAGATGAGTTACACAAAACCTTTAATTTAGTATCAGCTGTATTCTGAACAGCTGTGCTGAAAACAGAGCAACATCTATACCAATGCATGCAGTATGAGCAACAAACAGGGGGAGCTTGAAGCCGTGATGCAGCACGAGAACTATGACATAGTAGCTATAACAGAAACGTGGTGGGATGCCTCACACAGCTGGAGTGCTGCAATTGATGGCTACAAGCTCTTCAGGAGGGATAGACAGGGAAGGAGAGGTGGCGGAGTGGCCCTGTATGTAAGAGAATGCTATGACAGCTCAGAAATCAAGTATAGTGATAACGGGGTTGAGAGTGTGTGGATCAAGTTAAGGGCCAATAAAGCAGATCTTGCTGTGGGAGTCTGCTATAGACCTCCCAACCAAAGCAGTGAGGTGAAAAAGCTTTCTACAAACAGTTGGGAGAAATCTCGTGGTCACTTGCTGTTGTTCTTGTGGGGGACTTTAACCTCCTGGGTATCTGCTGGGATCACAACACAGCAGAGAAGGAACAATCCAGGAGGTTCCGGGAATGTGTGGAGGATAACTTCCTCGCACAGCTGGTGAGTAAACCGACCAGGGAAGATGCCCTCCTGGACCTGCTTCTTGTGAACAGGGAAGAGCTTGTGGGGGAGGTAAAGGTTGGAGGCTGTCTAGGGTGCAGTGATCATGAGATGATCAAATTTTTGATCCTTCGAGAAACAAAGAGAAGGGTTAGTAAATCTGTCACGTTAGACTTCTGGAGGGCTAACTTTGACCTGTTCAAGAGACTGATTAACAAAATCGCTTGGGAGGCTGCCTTGAAGGAAATGGGAGTCCAGGAAGGCTGGACATACTTCAAGAGCGAAGTCTTAAAGACACAGGAGCAGGCTTTTCCCGTGTGCTGAAAAACAAGCAGGATGGGAAGGAGACTGGCCTGGCTAAACAGGGACCTTTGGCTGGATCTCGAGAACAAAAGGAGAATCTATCGCCGTTGGAAGAGGGGCCAGGTCTCTCATGAAGACTGTAAAGATGTAGTGAAGTTATGCACGTAGAACATTAGGAGAGCCAAAGCACAGCTAGAGCTCAGCTTGGTTACAGCTGTTAAGGATAACAAAAAATCTTTCTAAAAAAAATCTAAACTCGTCAACAACAAGAGGAGGATTCGAGAAAATCTCCCTCCCCTACTGGATGCAGAGGGAAACATGGTAACTAAGGATGAGGAAAAGGCTGAGGTGCTCAACACCTACTTTGCCTCAGTCTTTAGCAGTGGAACTGGCTGTTCCCTGGACACCCAGCCTCATGAGCTGGGAGATGGGGAAGGGAAGCAGAATGAGGTCAGCACAGTTGAAGAGGAGGTGGTCAGAGACCTGCTACACCACTTGGATGCACACAAGTCTGTGGGACCGGATGGGTTACACCCAAAGGTGCTGAGGGAGTTGGCAGATGTGCTCGCCAAGCCGCTGTCCATGATTTATCTGAAGTCATGGCTAACTGGGGAGGTTCCATTGGACTGGAGGGTGGCAAATGTGACACCCATCTACAAGAAAGGCAGGAAGGAGGATCCAGGAAACTATAGAGCTGTCAGTCTGACCTCGGTGCCAGGGAAGGTCATGGAGCAGGTCACCTTGAGTGCCATTAAAAGTCATATAATGGACAACCAGTGGATCAGGCCTAGACAGCATGGGTTTATGAAAGGCAGGTCTTGCCTGACAAACCTGATCTCCTTCTACGACAGGGTGACCCGCTTATTGGACGAGGGAGAGGCTGTGGATGTTGTCTACCTTGACTTTAGTAAGGCTTTGACACCGTTTCCCACAGCATTCTCCTGGCGAAACTGGCTACTCGCGGCTTGGATGGGCACACGCTTCGCTGGGTAAAAAGCTGGCTGGATGGCCGGGCCCAAAGAGTTGTGGTGAATGGAGTTAATTCTGGTTGGCGGCTGGTCACGAGTAGTGTCCCCCAGGGCTCGGTTTTGGGGCCACTCCTCTTTAATATCTTTATTGATGATCTAGATGAGGGGGTCGAATGCACCCTTAGTAAGTTTGTAGATGACACCAAGTTGGGTGGGAGTGTTGATCTGCTTGAGGGTAGGGAGGCTCTGCAGAGAGACCTGGACAGGCTGGAGCGATGGGCTAAGGCCAACTGGAGGAGTTTCAATAAGGCCAGATGCCGGGTGCTGCCCTTGAGCCACAACAACCCCCAGCAGCGCTACAGGCTTGGGGAGCAGTGGCTGGAGAGCTGCCAGTCAGAGAGGGACCTGGGGGTGTTGATTGATAGCCGGCTGAACAGGAGCCAGCAGTGTGCCCAGGTGGCCAAGAAGGCCAATGGTATCCTGGCTTGTGTCAGAAATAGTGTGGCCAGCAGGGACAGGGAAGTGATCTTACCCCTGTACTCAGCACTGGTGAGGCGGCACCCCGATTACTGTGTTCAGTTTTGGGCCCCTCACTACAAAAAGGACATTGAATCACTTGAGCGTGTCCAAAGAAGGGCAACGGAGCTGGTGAAGGGTCTGGAGCACATGTCGTACGAGGAGCGGCTGAGGGAACTGGAGCTGTTTAGTCTGGAGAAGAGGAGGCTGAGGGGAGACCTCATCACCCTCTACAACTCCCTGAAAGGAGGTTGCAGAGAACTGGGGATGAGTCTCTTTAACCAAGTAATAAACGATAGGACAAGAGGGAATGGCTTCAAGTTGCACCAGGCAAAGTTTAGACTAGATATTAGGAAGCATTTCTTTACAGAACGGGTTGTTAGGCTTTGGAATGGGCTGCCCAGGGAGGTGGTGGAGTCCCCATCCCTGGAGGTGTTTAAGAGTAAGTTTGGCTTAGCGCTTAGGGATATGGTGTAGATGGGAACTGTCAGTGTTAGGTCAATGGTTGGACTGGATGATCTTCAAGATCTTTTGCAACCTAGACAATTCTGTGATTCTGTGATTACTGGAAAGTCTCTCCTGAACACTTCTCTTTCACTCCCCATGCTTTCTTAAGCTCACATCATCTCGCAAACATGCACTGTGTTGTTACATTTCTCACTCCTCTTCACTTTTCTGATCCACAACATTTTCATGGCATTTTTCAGTTCTTCATTTCAGAGGGTGTAGATTAAGGGATTGAGCGTAGGCGTAATGATGGCGTAGAACACAGAGACCATCTTGTCTGCTGAGAAGGTGGTGGAAGGGCGCATATAGATGAAAACGCATGGCCCAAAGAACAGAATTACAACAGCGATGTGGGAACTTCATGTATAGAGTGCTTGGAGACGCCCTTTGGCAGAGCGTGTCCTCAAAGAAACCACGATAACAGCATAGGACACAACAAGAACAACAGAACAGCTCAGGGAAATCCCACCACTATTGGCAGCCACGATGACACCAGTGATGTAGATGTCAGTGCAGGCCAGCTTTGGTGAAGTGTGAACATCACAGAAGTAGTGGTCAATCTCATTGGGCCCACAAAACGGTAGCCAAATGGCCAGCAAGGTCTGCCCCACTGAGTGTACAAAGACCACCACCCAAGAAGCTGCCACCAGCCAGCCACAGACATGTTGTTCACAATATTTGTGTAATGAAGTGGCTTGCATGTAGCGACGCAACGCTCATAGGCCATCACTGTGAGAAGGAAGATCTCAGTGCACCTGAAGAAATGACCTGCAAACAGTTGAGCTATGCAGCCCACAAAAGAGATGGTCTTCTTCTCAACAGGAAGGTCATAAATGAGTTTGGGAGCTGTGACAGTAGATTAACTGATGTCTACAGAAGACAAGTAGCTCAGGAAGAAGTACATGGCAGAGTTCAGCTGTTCACTTGTCTTTGTCATAGTGATGATAAGCAGGTTTCCAAGAATGGTGGTGGCATAGAAGATTAAGAAAAATGAGAAGCCCATTTCTGCTACTGTCTTGTCTTGTGTTAGTCCATGGAGGATGAACTCAGTCACATTGTTTTTATTCTCCATAGGCACCACGTAGTCAGGACCTGAAGCACAGAAAAGACACCAGCTATGGCATTAGACATGGGAAATTATCAGCACACACACATACAGACCACTGGTATGTTAAGTATTAGACATATTTCCTTTGCTGTCTTTTGGGGACAGTTTCCATTTAAAGTCAATGTTTCCCTCAAGGAGTAACAGGTGATATCCAAATCAGAACATATTATGGAGGTATGCAATAACAAGCTCAAATTATTTATTTGAGGAGGGTGGTAGAAATAATACCCTCCTGAATCCTAGTTCTCACATTTGCCTTTTTTAAAAAAGAAGACTAATTACCAGATCCCCTCACAACCCACTTTTACCCTTTGATTTGGAAATATACTTTGATTTGGAAATAAAAGTTGACCAAAAGAGACAGTGCATCTATAATTCACTAATACAACACTTTGATCATGGCCCGAGGAAGATCGTTGCCTAAGCAGTGACTGTACTTTCCTTTTCAGTCCTCTAAAGGATTGCAGCAGAACTACTTCTTCTCACTCTGACTGTGATACACCTGAATAAGTTCAGTCACAGAAAGAGCTGGCTGGTGTTTTCTTGGACTGCCTTTCTTACAGTACATGAATGAACTAATCTGGAGGTAATTTGCATTAATGGTGCATTAACAGGGGTTTGTATACCTCACCCAGGTCCTGGAACACCTCATAAATACACCTGTAGTGACACTGGGGTCATGAATGTACTGCTGGTGACCCTCCTTTACTCACAAACACCCATGAATTGACCTCTGCAGGATTCCCATGTACACAAGTATCACTAGTGCTCCATGTATACATGAAGATAGAGGTGGCAAATGTGTAATAATCTTGCCTGTGATATCAGCAAGCCCTTTGGGGTCTGAATTCTATTTGACAATCACAGGACACTCGGTTCTTTCTCCTGAGCTCTCTGCCTCACCTCCTGGCTACTCCCCAACTAGGGCAGCAGAGGAAAGGCTCCTTAATGTCTCCATCCCTATCTCCATGCCCCTCCATGGGCAGAATGAAGGCACTATGAGAAAGACCAAAGTGTATGTGTCGTGACCGTTGTTGCCTGATATGTCCAGCTCAGACAATGTAAGACTGATCACGTAGGAAGTGCTGCCATCAGCTCCCGAGTCCTCTCTGTAACACTGACAATATCCTTTTGACAGATCTTTCTGGAAACAGCATATAACTGGGGAAAAAACCAACCAACCAACCAAACAAACAAAAACAACAGATAAGACACCAACTAAAGCAAAGGTTGAAAAACCTGTAATTGAGTTTTTTCTATTTCATCAAATGGACCTCACAGAAGTCACTCACCAGAAATACCTATTTTCAAAGGTAGAATTTCAGTCATGCTAGAACAATATCAGAAAACTTACGCAGTTCATATTTGCCAGTATCCAAGAGTTCTCATGCTATTCCTCCTCTGATGACCTCCTCTAACCACTTCAGGTGGTTTCATCAGAACATCTCAGCTGCAAGTTGCTGCTTGGATGTTGTGAGAGCATATCTCCACCAATTCTGAAACCTACAGTGGCTGAAAAGAACAGCCTGACTCTCTACCTGCATTTCCCATTCTTCAAAGAACTACTTCCAAGAACATCTACAAGAACAATTATCTTTCAGAAGATGAGGAAATTGTAGCAGAAATATTTAAACTGAATCATGCTGCAGAAGCACAAGACTATCAGGAGTAATGAGATCCCAGAGGCATAAAACATTTTGTCAGAAATCATCAGTGGACAAGGAGCTAAAAATTGTACTTGGGATAGTTATTAGGGCAGTCTCTGGAGAGTGATGTTGGAGTGTGGTCATCTAGACTGTTAGATTGCACATGGGTTTGCTTGTTTGCTTGTTTGTTTGCTGTCTGGCTTTTTATTTACTATTGGACATGTATTTCTTCTGGAAGCATTTCTGGTTCAAATAAACATCACACCTGTCCATTTCCAAGATTTGTATTCACCTTAATTTGCAATCAAATATTCTTGGAGTAAAGATGTCTCTTACAGAGGACATTTATATAAATTCTGCCTTCGGTCCTAAGCTAATATTTCTCATATGCATTCTTATTTCTTATTAACTTGTTCTTATGATTGTATGCTTTATAGACTGTTACCCCTTAGACATAAGCTGTACAAATTTGGAACAAGAAGTTAAACAGGAAATTACTTCAAAAATTTAGAGAGGTTTGTGGTTAGTCCTCACTGCTTACCAGGTATTTTTACTGAGGTAATGCAAAACACAGAAGCAACTCTTTAGCCCAAGTATTAAGTTCTTATAAGAATTCTTACCAAAGTGTAAAGGAGCATAATGTTTTCAGTGACACCTTCTATAAGCTATGGTCAAATATTTGCCCAGCAGCACCCAGAAATGAGACATCCAGAAAAAAAACTTGGTGTTGCCCCCCCAAGCATTTAAAAAAAAAAAATAATCTATTTTTAATATATATATATAGAGGTATAGTTTTGTGCATATATATTATATATAGTTATATAGCCCTAGCTTGGGCTGGGAACACCTTGTAACCTTCAATCCTACATAAGTGACATTAACATGTAACACAGCTGCAGGTGTTTATAGGGAATGTAAGTGGAGAAATAAAAGAGCTTCAGTTACTTTTGGATGCAACCAAGCAGGGCTTCTCCTTCCTCACTCAGCTGATTTGGTGGTTTTTCTGCAGGCAACGTAGGGGCTAGGGTCTCTTGTCTCATTGTGCTCCTCAGATGGAGACCCCAGGCTGCTATAGCTTCTCACCCGGTGACAGCTTTGACTGGCACCGAACAGGTTTGGTTTTTCATCCTCATGTTTCTTCTCTTCCCTCCTGCAATAGTAGGGGTACCATCTGTTCCCATGGCAAACGCCTTCTTCCCTTGTGTGTGTGTGTAAATGTGCTCTGTCAGGATAGGAGTTGTCTTGCATACTGGAATAGTCTCTAAGCAATTCTTTCATTTTTCCATTGATAAATGAAATTGCACATCCAAATGCCTTCTTTGGTGACTCCTTCATTTCCTACAGTCAGAAAGGTGTCTTTCATTAGATCTATGATTCCGTATTAGTCTAAACATTAAAATAAAAATCTTGAGTCAGAGCTGAAGGATAGAGGGGATGGTTGGAAGGATGGCATCAGTGATAGGTGAAGTAGATAGAATTATAGAACTGTTTGGGTTGGAAGAAACCTTTGAAGATCATCTAGTCCAAACCCCCCTGCCACAGGCAGAGACATCTTTCACTAGATCAGGTTTCTCAAAGTCCCGTCCAACCTGGCCTTAAACACTGTAGAAAGGATTTGTTTCACTGGCAGGAGAAGGGGAGAAGTTTCCCTCCTCTTACCTGCATCAGCAAATTACCCAACTAGCACCTAATATCAGATTTTTAACTGCTAACTCATGGATTCAAGATACCACAATGTGGTTCTCATAAAAAGGCAATTACTGCATGCAATTTACATAAAGTATGAACTTGAGACACATGCAAAAAAATGGTTATAAACTTGAAGTACAAAGTGTTTTAGGTTTCTTGAACTAGCCAATATGGGGACAACCTACTGAATTCTTTATGGTTTAAAAAGATTTAAATAGAATTTCAGAAATAGCGCAGATCTGGTCAACGTACAAGTTGCTTTCATCATCCCTTGCCCCCAAATTTTAAAGTGTTAATGTTAAAAATTAAGTGCCCTCAGTAAAGTCTTAAAATTTGTTATGGGCTTATTTTCTACCCACTCAGACCTTCACATGACAGCTCAGTGTGTGGGCTGAGAAACTATGTATGAACATTATGACTGGTTCAAATGCAACTGCTGGTCAAGCTACTATACCTGCATAAAGAATAATGAGCTAAACATTACGTAATCTCAAATACTTAACAATAACAGTTTACAGCCGTCATTATAAAATCCAAAGTCCTAAAAGTTCTAACAAAAGTTCTACTATTTTTCCAGTTTTACACTTCTGCTCCTTTTATGCTTCTTTTTTGACCATCCCCAATTCTAAAACCCATTTTTCTTCTGCCTTTATTGGAGGCAGAATAAACCCAAAAGTTAATCTGAAGACAACAGGGAGAACTACTGGGATGCAATACAAACTTTTATTTTTTTTAAAGGAGAACACAGCTGTTGAACGTTAATAAACCCATGAGAAGACATCAAGATCATAAATCCAGCTGGCGAGGAATTACTCATAGAAAAGGGGAAAAAAATTGCAATATAGTATCAGTAAGAATACCTAACCTTAGACATTTTGAAGGACAGCTAGTACCATTCAACGTAAAATACTTCACAGCAAAATGCAATTTTATAGCCAGTCCCAGATCTTCAGAGCAAGCCAGAATTGACAGTATTCTTTTATTCACACAACTTTTAGGTAACTATTTAACTGTTAATTCAAATCCGTAATTTAACAACTAAAATTGTTTGAATGGCTACAAAAGCACCTTAACATCCAATTTCAAACATGCTTAACTGTTTGTTTCTCTTAAGTAATGTGCTTATTTCAGAGCAAAAGCACTTCTCACCGTTCAAATCCTGAAGTCCTCCAGAGCGCTTTTTCAAACTTTTTACATTTCAATGAGGTCCATATAGACCTGATAGGTAGATTAAGAAAAAGACTCAAATGGATAAATAACAGCATTCTTTTTTCCTCCCAAGAGGGCGAAGCAGAAGAGCCCACTGCCCACTGTCCTGGGTTTGAGTGAGTGGCGGTGGTTTCTGGTAGCAGGGGAGGGGGCTACAGCAGTGGCCCCTGTAAAAAGCTTCTCAAAGCTCCCCCAGCTCCAAAGCGGACCCACCTTTGCACCAAGGCCAGGCCAACTAGCGACGGTGGCTGCACATCTGTGATAATGTATTTAGAAAGGGGAACCTGGGAGGACGAGTTGTAGTTGTGAGGAGCTGAGAGGAGAACATCTGTGCAAACACCAAGGTCAGTGGAAGAAAGGAGGAAGGGGAGAGGTTTATTTACAGGACGGGTTATTAGGCAGTGGAATGGATTGCCCAGGGAGGTGGTGGAGTACCCATCCCTGGAGGTGTTTAAGAGTAGGGTCGACATAGCGCTGAGAGATATGGTGTAGATGGGAACTGGCAGTGTTTGGTTAATGGTTGGACTAGATGATCTTCAAGGTCCTTTCCAACCTAGTTGATTCTGTGATTCTGTGATACTGTGATTCTGTGATACTGCGATTCTGTGATACTGCAAGCAGAAATTCCAGCAGTATGTGACCATAGACCTCTGTGTTCTGAGCTGAATGGATTACAGAGCAGATGGAGTTCATCTGAATGTTTATATCTGAGTAATGGGATGCTCTACCTGGGCAAAATTTTCAGCATTTTAATAGTATTTATTTAAACACTGATGTTTCCGTTAGTGTTCAGGAGCCCCAGGCCTGGGCCTGCGCTAGCTGACAAGAGAATAGAGAGAGAATGCCTGTTTGTCACAGAGCTCACAATGTCTTTCAGATCAAAAGATGAATCTTTGGTGTCTTCCTAATTACAACAGGAGCTAACAAGCTGTTCTTTGAAAGGCAGTTCTTGGGGAATTTTCACAAAATAAATTATAGTGAAAGATGCTTCATTTTCTCCGATCCTTTGGAAATGTTACCACAGTTCTACACCTTCCCGTTTTCACTTCCCACTTTTCTACTCCACAGTTTTCTCATGGCACTCTTCACCTCCTTATTTCTTAGCGTGTAGATGAGTGGGTTCAGCATGGGTATGATGACAGTGTTAAACACTGCCACGCTCTTGTCCTCCGACAGATTTAGATGGGCGTATGTAGATGAATGTGCAAAGCACAGAATCACCACAGTGATGTGGGACCCACAGGTGGAGAGGGCCTTGTGCCACCCTTCAGATATTTGACTTTTCAAGGAAACCAGGATGACAATGGAGGACATGACCAGGATGAAGAAACAGCTCAGAGTTATCATTCCACTGTTGGCAACAGCAATGATGCCCACAGTGTAGGTGTCAGTACAGGCCAGTTGTAGTAGAGAGCGGACGTCACAGAAGTAGTGGTCAGTTTTGTTAGGGCCACAGAAAGGGAGCTGAGAGGTTAGAAGAGTTTGCACTATGGAGCGCACAAAGCCTCCTACCCACGAGCCAATCACCATCCGGCCACACACGCACCTGGTCATGAGGGTGGTGTAGTGGGAGAGGTCTGCAGATGGCCACGTAGCGATCGTAGGCCATCACTGTGAGGATGAAGAACTCTGTGCAGACAAAGAAATGCACCCCAAACAGCTGTGCTATGCAACCCACAAAGGAGATGGTTTTATTTTCAGCAAGGAAGTCAGCAATCATTTTGGGAGCTGTGATGGAAGAGTAACAGATATCTAGAAAGGCCAGGTAGCAGAGGAAGAAATACATGGGGGAGTTCAGACACTGACTGCTAATTACAGTGATAACAATGAGCAGATTCCCTGCC
Source organism: Strix uralensis (assembly GCF_047716275.1). Taxonomy (NCBI): domain Eukaryota; kingdom Metazoa; phylum Chordata; class Aves; order Strigiformes; family Strigidae; genus Strix; species Strix uralensis. The sequence continues at coordinate 1,104,866 of NC_134010.1, read as the reverse complement.
ACAGTAATCATATAGAAGAACAGAAACATCACAAAATGTATTTTCTGTGCTCCTTGGTTCTCTGAGAGGCCCAGAAGAATGAATTCCTTCACACTGCTTGCATTCTCCATGTTACTCAGTTGGGTGGCGATATGCAATGCACAGCCTAGGCACATGGAAAAATAAAGACAAATGATTCATCAGGTTTTTTCATTCTTAAAAATGAATTCTTTATCAGAAGTGCATGCACACTAAGAAATAGACAGGATTAGTATTAAGTTTATGAAGTGGTTTTTTTGCTGGTTTTTACTTTAGAGTTTCACCAAAAATAGGCACCTCTTAGAAACAAACTATCTGTATGGGATTCATCCTAGTATCAAAACATTCCCAGGCAACTGCTGTTAAAATGACCGTGGCAAGTCCTGCCCAATAAAAACACAAGCAGTTCTCCCTGTTTGTGAAGGTCATCTGAGCACTTCTGTGGAATGATTCAGTTAATTCAAATTATCTAGTGCCTATTTAAATTTACGGCAAAATCTCTTGTGCAAGCAAAAACTGGTCAAACATCCACAGGAAACACGGAAATGGAGAAAACCCAAAATTGCTCTCAAAGCCACAAAGTAAAGCCTAGAGAGGAAGATGGGAAAGTTAGGGACTTTTCCTGTGCTTACAGTTGTACTAACAGTAGGTAAAAGGTATTCAAGAAGGGGAGTAAAATTTACATGGATAATTCCTTTTCTGATATATCTCCAAGAAGAAAAGATCAGTAAGAACAATGTGACATCAATTTCTACCTAGTCTTACCAAGCTGTGATCCTCTCCATCCCTCCTCTTTTCACTTAGCACTGACATAGTTTTCTACAGAAAACAAAGGACAAAATGTGTGCATATTTATGGCTGGGCAGTAGCCAGAGGAAGAGAAACAGCTGGGCTCCATCTAGGCCAGGGCAGAACTGGAAGCAAACCCCTCCAGTCTCGGTGTCATGTTTAGGCAATCAATGGTTCAGAAAGGAGTGACCAAGAGATAAATGATCAAGGAAAACTATATTCCTGAATATCGGCAGATGGGAAACTCCTGAGCTAAAACAAGGTGTATATTTTTGAAAGAATTGTAAAGATATGACCCACTCACCACAAGACAGCTCTACTGTGTGTCCCTCTTGGTAAGGCCCCCGTCACCATCACCAAACTGCATTTTACAGTATATTCACCTGCCTCATTCCATCTCATTGCCTTACGTCATGTAGGCACCTATATCTGAGCCAGTCGTGCACTCTTTTTTCTGCCTTTGCAGGGCAACTCATGACCAGCCTAAGGTGTGTACTTAAGGTGTCTAAGATGTGATGAATTACCTTCTGGAGATGCCTCTTTCTTTCTGTTGACTCCAAGAGAATGACTAGAATGACTAATTCAGGGGAAGATTCCCACAGAGGAATACTTCTAAAAGTATCTTTTCAGGGAGAGACTATAGGTATGCGATATAATGCAATCAATTGCAAAATAAAATAAATACAGTGTGGAAGGTTAACTTTCAAAAAGGATGGGTAATTGCACCATCTCCTTGCTCCTAAGGAGGAATGCTTCCCTAAAATCTCAGGTGGTTTATGGGAAACAAAACAACAAAATAACCTAATCTGGGGCTACAGAACTAGCTCTGCATGCTTCCAACCAAAGATAGCCATAGACAATTGATAACTTCAGTGAAAATTTCTTTTTGTATTTTCACACTTGTCCAAGAAGGGAAACAAAAGAGGAAAGGAAATCAGGAAAAGAGGAAAGGGAACAAGAAAAGAAAAGAAATAAGAAAGGATCTCGAGAACCTGGGAAACTTACCTCCTCTGTGTTTGGAGATCTAACATTTTCTGTAAGAGCTGTATGATTTTATGTCCCCAACACCTGTCTTCCCTGGTAGGAATATGTTATAGCACAGACTCTTTAAAGAACATAGAATACCTTCTGGAAATCTTCCAACACTTGCTTAGGAGGTGTCTTTTACTGTATAATCCCGTCTAATTTCATTTCTTGCATCACAAGTGTATCTTGGTATTTTCTGCCTGTGTGAGAACTGCTTTGGTGGGCTGTCTGGGTAGTGTGGCCTGGCCTGGGTGCACGGAAGGATGCATTCACAACCCAGCAGCAGAAAGAAGACTGAGAAGAAAACTGCTTAAGTAGCACTCTTTAACCCTCTCCAAGGAAATCTCCCACTGCAAGGGCTCTTGGGGCTGGAGGAGGGAGGTGTGGAGGCTTAACGAAGAAAAGGCATGAAAGGAAGGGGCAAAGGAGGAGAAAATAACTCTCCCCTGACTGAAAAGTTTGAGCAAACATATATTAAAGAAATAGCCATCAGTCAATGATGATGATATTCTGAAGGTATTTCAGGATTTCTCCAGTAGAAATAACAGCCAACGGATTAGCTGAATATTAAACTGGTCAAGCGTTTGCAATGAGCTAGTCCAGTTAACCCTTTCCAGAGTCTTCCAGTAAGCCATGATTTAGGGTTTTCCCAAGTGTGGAGGCCCATTAGATTCACGGCTTTGGCTTTATAGCATTGTGAATAATAAAACAATCCATTTAAATCTTTGTGTATCCCCAAAAGAAAACACATAAACCACAAATCTTTTTTAAAAAGTCAGAGAGATTTCTATTAGTAAGGAGAGTGGTGCCATGCTCTGGGGCTGGCAGAGTTACCTGTCACAATAGTCTTGTAAAGGGCAAGTCAGGCACACTTCTATCCGTGGTGGTTATGATTGAGCTTTCACAAAGACAGGAGATGGCCTGGGTTACCTCTTGATGGCCCTTCAAGTCCTCTCTTGCATGAAATTTCATCACTGGCAACCCAATGAATAAAGCCTCTTGCAAGAACTTGCACGTTTTTACAAAGGTTAGCAAATTACAGAATAAGTAAAAAAAATTCATGCTTTTACAAATGGGGGAACTGAGGGAGCAAGTCAGCTATTTTATGCCTGTGGAAGTCAGCTGAGTTGAGTCTTCATCACTCTAGGCTTTCCTATGGAAAGAAATACAACTCTCCAGGATTTGATTCACCTGATCTACCTCAGACCTGATTTTAGGATGGGATTAGGTCTGAAATAGACGTTTAGATTTTGAACAAAATTGCTTAGGGCAGACAAAGGCTGCGTCAAAGAGTTGCAGTCAATGGCTCAATGTCCAAATGGAAACCAGCAACAAGTGGTGTCCCTCAAGGGTCCATGCTGGGACCAATACTATTTAATATCTTCATCATTTATATAGACAGTGGGATCGAGTGCACCCTCAGCAAGTTTGCAGATGACACCCAGCTGAGTGGTGCAGTTGATACACTTGAGGAAGGGATGTGCCATCCAGAAGGACCTTGACAGGTGTAAGGAGTGGGCCCATGAGAACCTCATGAAGTTCAACAAGGCCACGTGCAAGGTCCTGCACATGGGTTGAGGCAACCCCCACTATCAGTACAGACTGGAGGATGAAGGGATTGAGAGCAGCCCTGCAGACAAGGACTTGGGAATTCTGGTGGATGAAAAATTGAACATGAGCCGGCAATGTGTGCTTGCAGCCCAGAAAGCCAGTCATATCCTGGGGTTCATCAAAAGAAGCATGGCCAGCAGGTCAAGGGAGGTGATTCTCCCCTTCTACTCCACTCTGGTGAGTCCCCACCTGGAATACTGCATCCAGCTCTGGGGTCCTCAGTACAAGACAGATACGGACCTGTTAGAGCGGGTCCAGAGGAGGGCCATGAAAATGATCAGTGGGCTGGAACAGCTCTCCTATGGAGAAAGGTTGAGAGACTTCAGCCTGAAGAAGAGACGACCCCTCAAGACCTTCTTGTGGCCTTTCAATATTTCATAAGACAGAGAAAGGTTTTTCAACAGGGCCTGTAGTGACAGGACAAGGGACAACAGTTTTAAACTGGAAGAGAGTAGATTTAGATTGGACACGAGGAAGACATTTTTTATGATGAGGGTAGTGAGACACTGGAACAGGTTGCCCAGAGTATTCAAGGCCAGGTTGGATGGGGCTTTGAGCAAACTGATCTAGTGAAAGATGCCCCTACCTATGACAGGGAGGGTTGGACTAGATAATCTTTAAAGGTCTCTTCCAACCCAAACCATCCTATGATTCTATGCAATCTTGCTGTCAAGAAGACCCTCGTCTTTCTTAACTTAAAGCTTCTGCAGCCAAAGTTGAATCTATGAAATCAAACAGAATAAAGCAAATGGAGATGCTATTTCACGCATCAGTTCAACTCATCACTGCTCTGAAGTCTACTGCGTATTTTTAGCTTCTGACTTATGGGTGTCAATTGTTTCATCCACTGCCCATTACTTTGGTTCACTGACATTTCTTGAAATTTAGAATGGCCAAATAACAAGCAAGGCAAGGTAGGCATCTCCCGATGCAGAATGCCAGCGATCCATGCAGTGGAAATGAAAACCCCCAAATTAATGAGGAGGTTAAATACTGCTCTAAGTGAAAATAGTCTTCTAACTTAAATATCATTCACCCTGTAGCCTGGAGTCCTGGCCAGATTCATAAGGGTTCACAGTAGTCACTATAGGAAACAGAGTATTGGGTAAGAAAGTAAAAACAGTCTTACAGTCTTTGGGAAAGGAAGAGGAACAGCAAATGACAGAAGCAGCTAAAGATGAACCAGCAGGTATCTAGCCTGCTAAGCTGTTTGGGCCAGATCTGCCAGTTTCTGTATCCACTGACACACATGGCAGCAATTTGGCTAACATCATAGTCATCTCCTTTTGACTCCCTGTCCAAAAGGACTAGCAGAAGGGACTTAATTCACCAGCCCAAATCAAGAGTTGCTGGTATCTCCTGTTGCAAAACAGTTTCCTAGAAGGATGTGCTCACTACCAGGAAAGGAGAAAGGTGTTTTCTCCATTTTCACTCCACTGACCGTGACAGGTGGGTCTGGACACCATGGTGGTGGCAGCTCATGCACACAAAGGGACTGTACATGGTGAGAAGATGAGTGAGGTGTTGTGGGTAGGTAGTAAATGCTGGCAAGGGGCTGTCTTCATAGAGACATGAGGTGTGGATTTGATGGTGGGCAGGATGGGGCTGAGGCACCCTTTGGGGGGCAAGTTGTGAAACTGGAAGTGGAAGGCACAAGGCTGGAGGCTGTCTTGAGGGATTTTGTGAAATCACAAGTGAGAGGGCAAGGACGCATATGTTGAACCTCGGGAGCAAGATTTATATGCTGACCCTGTAGACTGTGATAATCTTTCAGACCCTGGTGCTGTAAATCCTAAAAGAGACTCTGGCCTGTGTCCTCCCTTAGCTGGGGATGATCGGTGGGTAAAAGTGAGGCAAGAAGCCTTGGTGCAAGGGGATATGGACATGGCGAGAAAGATTGTTGCTCCTGTAGTTTATGAGTCAGGACATCAGCCACGTTGGGAAGGACTGCATTTTTCTGTTATTAAAGAACGACAGAAAAGCGTTAATGAGGACGGGCCTCAAAACTCATTTACAACAGGTATAGTGGAGGCAATCGCTCATGGGTATCAGTTGGTCCCGTGGGATTGGCTGGCACTTTTAAAAACGGTACTAACGCCGGCACAGTATTCTATCTGGAAAATCGGGTGTGTGGATTTCTGTACTCAGCATTCGCACCCCCGCACCTGCAAGCGCGGAGTTGGTGACGGCGGCCTGGGGCCTCCCTGAGCCCCCGCACCGCTGCAGAGCGACTGCAGGCGGCCAAGCCCGGCACCGCGCTCTCGGCCCACCTGCCCACCCCAATGCCAAAAGCAGCAGTTTTTACAGAAGGTGCTGACACGGGGATGCGGCGTCCCTTGTCTGCCAACACCACATAATCAATAAGCAATGGCTTTATATATTCTTAATGGTGTTTTGATGTTTGTAGTGTTTGTCATTTTATGTTGTGTGAGTAATAAGTGTGAGGGGCCTCTTTGTGTGACTGTTCTGCATGTGTGAGACGCATCCCAGCTGCAGCTGCGGAGTGCGGAGTTCTCTGACAGAGCGCCCTAGTGCCTGCCTGCTGGGTCACTGGTGCTGCCTGTTTGTTCGGGCTAAGTGTTTTAAGTGACATAGGTGAAACATCTCCTCTAGCAGGATGCAGAAATTCTGTGCTAATTGTTGTCTTGAATTGCTGTAACATTTCAAAGCAAAGATCTCATTCATGTAAGGGGCCCAGTAAACTGGGTAGCAAATATTCGTCCATTTATATTAGAAACCCCTACTACATCATCGGGTCGTGACTGTATGGCTCGATGGGGAACTCAAATTGAATCAAATTTGTCTTAATCGCCACTGCAGCGCAACCCACCCCTAAACCCACCCTGAAACTAACCTGGAAAACACAATCACCTGTGCAGGTGGGTCAGTGGCCCTTGCCAATGGAAAAGTTGCACCACCTTAATGATTTAGTTCAGGAACAGTTAAGTGCAGGACATATCGTACCTACCACCAGTCCTTGGAACTCCCCGGTGTTTGTTATTTTAAAGAAAAGTGATAAATGGTGACTTTTACAAGATCTCCAACGCATTAACGATGCCATGGAGGATATGTGTACGTTACAGCCAGCAATGCCCTCCCCAACAATGATTCCCCGAAACTGGCATCTTGTAATAATTGATTTAAAAGATTGTTTTTTACTATTCCCTTGCACCCAGATGATGCACCCAAATTTGCCTTTTCTGTTCTCAGTATTAATGTTAGTGAACCTGCAAGATGGTACCACTGGGTTGTTTTGCCACAAGGCATGAAAAACAGCCCCACAATGTGTCAGTGGTTTGTTGCAAAGGCTTTGAGCCCTGTTAGAATGCAGGTCGCCCAGGCTGTTATATATCATTATATGGATGACCTCCTTATAGCAGCAGAAGCACAGGAGATCATGGAAAAGGCTCTTGCTTTAACCAAAGACTCAGTATCTCAAATGGGGTGACAGTTAGCACCTGAAAAGGTACAGAGATCATCACTGTGGCAGTACCTGTGGTGGAGAATTTGTGAACAGACCATTGCCCCAGAACAGGTTGAACTTAAAACTGATGTTAAGGCTTTAAATGATTTGCAGAAACTGTTCGGAGCTATAAATTGGATACGGCCATTGTTGGGTCTAACTAATGATGATCTGCATAGCTTGTTTGATATTTTGTGAGGAGATCCTTCACTGACATCACCCACAGTACTTACAGAGAAAGCGAAACAAGATCTCCACCGGGTAGCTAACGCCATCTCAGAAAGACAAGCATCGCCATGTGTGCCCAGCCATCCATATCAACTGATATTATTTAATCCTTCAGGGCAGCCCTATGTTCTGTGTTTCAGTGGGATGAAACACTTAGTGACCGTCTTGTTATTACTGAACGGATTTTTTTGCCACACCAAATGCACAAGACGGTCACTACTCATCCAGAAATGTTTGCCAAACTGATCATGAAAGGTAGGCAGCGCCTACTATTACTTGCTGGTCAGGAGCCTGTGTGTATCGTTGTTCTGGTTACTATGCACATGTTACAGTGGCTAATACAAATGTCTTTAGAATTCCAGACAGCGATCTGTGACTACCCCGGACAGCTTTTAGTACACAGCCCATCACATAAATTATTACAGCAAAATTTTTTATTATATGCCATGCCAAAGTGCAGCGATGTACCGTTGCAAGCCTTGACTGTGTTTACTGATGGATCTGGAAAAACGGGAAAGTCATTCATAGTATGGCAAGACCCACATACTCAAATTTGGCAGACATTACTTGATACCTGGGATCACCACAGATGGTTGAGCTAGCTGCAGTAGTCCGTGTATTTCAATGCTGGGATACCCCAATTAACATTGTTACTGATTCTGCTTATGTTGCCAATCTTGTACAGCGTATAGAGAATTCATGTCTGAAGGACGTTAATAATCCACTGCTATATACATTAATGTACACCCTTTTACGATTATTAAATAACCACAAGACTTCTTATTTTATTGTACATATTCAAGCGAATACTGCACTACCTGGACCTTTGGTTGAAGGCAATCGACGAGCAGATACATTGACTCTGGCAGCACAAATGGTACCTAATGTCTTTGATCAAGCTCGGCTTTCACATGCATTTTTCCACCAAAACACCAGAGCAATACAAAAACAGTTTTCTTTATCAAGGCATCAGGCTAAAGACATCACTGCCACTTGCCCTGAGTGCCAGAAGGACTCCCTCTCTTCAACAGCTAGTGATGTCAACCCTCGGGGACTTGCCTCTTTAGAATTATGGCAATATGATGTCACTCACTTCGCTGCATTTGGAACGTTAAAATGTGTACATGTGTCTGTTGATACCTTTTCTGGAGCAGTGTCTGTGTCCTGCCATACATGTGAAAAAGCATGCAATGTGTGAAGACACATTTTAGCTGCATTTGCTTCCTTGCGCGTGCCATGACAGGTTAAGACAGACAATGGACCTGCTTATGTTTCTGTTTCTTTTTTTCCTTTCTTACAACAGTGGGGAGTCAAGCGTCTGACTGGCATTCCTCATTCACCGACCGGACAGGCCATTGTGGAGCGTACGCATGGCACGTTAAAGTGTCTATTACAACAAGAAAAAAAGGGGAGAGGAAGGGTATCAATCTACACTTCACGGAAGCCTAAATAAGGCATTATATGTCATGAACTTTTTAAACATTTCCCCTGCCTCACAGGTGCCACCAATATTGCATCACTTCTCATCGCAGATACCAGATCACCAAGAAGTCCAGGGCAAGGCTCAAGTGTTAGCAAAAAACCTGGAAAGTGGTAACTGGGAAGGACCATATCCTTTAATAACCTGGGGAAGAGGTTATGCTTGTGTCTCCACAGGTCACGGTCCCTGGTGGTTACCGGCAGAATGTGTGCAACCACACCTGAGGCGTGAGAGGCAGCTTTTGGTGGACACTCAGGAGCCAGATGTGGGTGCTGTGGATGCCCCTGTGCCAACAGTTTGCGGTCTCTTCGACTGATCATTTAAGCAGAATGTATGGGTAATGCTTGCTGCTGCAATAGGACAAAATACACTATCTCTGTCCTTAATCACACTAGAGTTGCCAACTCTTTTAAGAGAAAATGCTAACAGTAATTGCAACTCCTTGATGAAATATATAGGCTTACTAGTCACTAGTGAAAGATGTATCTTACACAAAATGTAGTTATTAATGAGGATGAAATGCTATAAGAATGTGTGTATTCAACTTCCTTTGTTTAGCAATATTAAGAATTAAGAACTCAAGTGTTTAACCTTATTAGAAACTCCCTTGGTTTTCCCCCCTGAGTGGTGGCCAGGCTCTGGGTGGAACCCAACAGGAGGATGAGATCAGATGTTTCCGCTCAAAGAAAATTGCCAGTTATTTTGGCCTGATGATTTAGAGGCTGGACCTGCTTGCAGTGACTTTGGATGCCTCACCTACGGATGGATGCATTGCGTAGGATTTCCAGTTTGTGAGGAAGGGCACTGTAAATTCTCACTGCATCCAGGGTTCCCCAGCAATTGCGGATCTGAATGTTAGTTCCCCATTAAGTAAGTGTGCTATTCTGTATTTTCCTTACTGTTTACTTTTGTAGTATTTAGTCATATCCCTTAATTATGCGTAATGAACTTCGCCTACTCTTTTTAACTAGTAACTGTAACTGCTGTATTGTTTCTAGCCTTCTGTGAAACTATTTTAAGTATGCTGTGTTTTTTCAACTTTGCTTAACCCTTAATTGATAAAGTCTTGAAACAAGTCTTGCAGGTGCAGCTGCAAAACAAAGAAAAGGGAGATGTGGGAGGCATTGGCATGTCAGCCTTGCACAGCCTGTGAGAAAGTGCTAGGATTTGATGAAAAACAGGCCTTGGAAGAAAAAGAAGAGGCTGTTGAGCTATGCCAAGGTGGCAGGGAAAAACAACGGACAGCTGCAACACCAAACTGTGGAAAAGTACTGAATTGTGAGAAGTTGCTACCGCGAGAACAGCGCATGAACGAGACAGTGATTGGTCTGCACAGCGCGTGTTAGAATGGTCTTATGCTGATAGGAGAAAAGGTTGATAGCTAATTGCTGATTTCTTAACTATGAAGTAAGAGCTTTACCAACAGCATCCGAGAGCATAAGTATGTACTGTTGTAACAATAAACTCTTTCTGGATTTCTTCGAGAGTCCGTGCCTCAGTTGCCACAGTCAGTGGAGCTCAATCCAGCTGGTGGCCGGTCACATGTGGTGTTCCTCAGGGCCCGGTGTTGGGTCCATTTCTATTCAACATCTGTATTGATGATCTTGATAAGGACACAGAGTGTATCATCAGTAAATTCACAGATGGCACTAAGTTAAGCGGGAGTGTCGATCTGCATGAGGATATGGAGGCTCTACAGAGACACCTGGATGGATTGGTTCAGTGGAACAACATTAACGGGATGAGCTTCAACAAGGACAAGTGCCAGGTCCTGCACTTGGGCCACAAATAACCCCCTGCATGGCTACAGGCCTGGGGAGGTGTGGCTGGAGCTGTCTGGAAGAGAAGGATCTGGGGGTTCTAATTGACAAGCAGCTGAACATGAGCCAGCAGTGTGTATGTGGCTTGTATTAGAAATAGTGTGACCAGCAGGAGTAGGAAGGTGATAGTCCCGCTGTGCTCTGCACTGGTGAGGCCACACCTGGAGTTTTGTGTCCAGTTTTGGGCACCTCGATACGAGAGAGATCTCGAGGTGCTGGAGCGAGTGCAGAGGAGGGCAATGAAGCTGGTGAAGGGCCTGGAAAATAAATCCTGTGAGGAGCAATTGGAGGAGCTGGGACTGTTTAGTGTGAGGAGGACAAGGGTGAGGGGAGACCTCACCACTCTCTACAACTACCTGAAAGGACATTAGTTAGTGCTGGTATCTTCTCACAGGTGATTAGCGATAGAACAAGAGGGAATGGTTTTGAAATGCAACAGGGGAGATTCAGACTGGACATGAGGAAAAACTTTTTCACAGAAAGAGTGATCAGACAGTGGAATAGGCTGCCAAGGGAGGTGGTGGAGTCCCCATCCCTGGATGTGTTTAAGGGTTGTTTGGATGAGGTGTTGGGGGATGTGGTGTAGGGGAGAACTTTGTAGAGTCGGGCTGATGGTTGGACTCGATGATCCCAAGGGTCTTTTCCAACCTGAATGATTCTGTGATTCTGTGATATGAGGAGAGCATGGACAGGAGTGCCTGTCGGCGAGCTGGAGGGAGCCCCGGGGCGCTCACCAGGCAAAACAGATGGGCACAGATCACTTCCAGATCGATTTTGTGCCCACAGAGATCCAGGTCCACCGCTGCCCGGCCGCACAGCACGCACACTGGAGGGGAGAGGGCAAATGCCGGCAGGAATGAGCACCTCTGCGGGGCCGCGGGAATCATCCCTGAGGGATTGTCCCCAGGGGCCTGCTCCATCCCTGAGGGGCTGAGGGGAAGGGCTGGGGGCCATGGTGAGGAAGGGGCATCGCAGGCACTGCCTCCCCTTGCCACTGCACTCGGCCTGATGCTGACCGCCCCGACAGCACCTCCTGTTGTGCTGTGGGAGGGAAACTTTGCTCTCACCCTCCTCCATCGAGTCGGGGGACTCCTGTTTTCTCTCAGACATGGACATGTCCACAGCGAGCGTTGGGAGCGTCCCTGTCCCAGCAGCAGCAGGGTGTCTCTCCCAGATGCTCCTCGGCTGACTCTGAGAAGCGTGGCGCGGGCCAGCTCTCAGCACAGCCCCAGCGCCCCGAGGTGTGGGACCCCCCCTCCTCCCTCGGCAGCCCCTCCCGCAAGCCCCATCCTTCCCCTGTCCTATCCTCACCTCCCAGGTCACACTGACACGCGGCCTGAGCCCAGCGATCCTTTTTATAGGCTTGTCCCCGCTGGTCACCGTGACCATGGTGACATCAGCACCCCCATATATGGGCAGGGACATCATTGGCGGGCCACAGTGGCCACGGTGACATCATCATGCCCACATACAGGCAGGGATGCCCTCAGCCTCCTGTCACCCCCTCTGAGGTGAGTTCCACCCACGTCACTTGGGGCGGCTGCTCCTGTGGCAAGGAGCAGAGCCATACACCAGGTCTCATGGAGGATCCTGGGCTCGCATATCGTACCCGGTCCTAGGTGGTGGGTGGCCGGGGCACAGCCCAGGGCCTTCAGGACGGCACTGAAATGTTGCAGTTGGCCCAACGTCTTTCTCCTGAACTCCTCAGCGCTTTGGTGATGTGCTACCTCCAGAACAAACAGCAGTGGGGCTGCAAGCTGAGGAGTCACAGTGGAAACATCCCTTTTCTGTGGCAGTAAACTGCCCTTTGGAGTCAGCATGAGCCGAGCCTTAGAGGGTAGGAAAGCCCCTGAACGAGCACTCACGCCAGACCCAGCTGGGTCTGGTCACCCGTGTCACCCCAAGGGTCCTGGGGGTCCATATTATGGTGGCAGCAACGGTACTCAGCACCTTAGTTTCCCTGAAAAAGTCACTTTCCCAGCTCAGTTACTCAAATCTTGTGTTTATTATTGACTTATAATTAAATTAAAAAGGGAAACATGTCATTTCCAACTCACAAAACTAACAAGAGGACTTATGGAAACGTGCAGTACCTAGACCAACCTCTAACAACTGGATTTTTGGTAAACACACGAGCTTTCCTTTTGAAGGCACATAAACAAACAAAGAGAAATATTGTCCGAAATACATTTTGCAGCTCGCTCCAACTGATTTCATCCTCCTCCAAAGCCAGGTCCCACCTCCCAGGCTCAAGAGAAAATGGAAGGGTAAGTTGCACGCAGCAAAGCCAACATCAGAAAAAAGGGACTTTCCCACTTATTAACAGCCCCAGCCGAGCACGCAGCAGCCTGCGGCAGCGATGTCCTATTAAAACAGCATGTGGAGCAACCACTCAACTCAATACCTGCAGAGCAGCAAACGCAGCCCCACGACTGAGACGCCTTCTGCCCTCGCCGACAGACCCCGGTACCGAGGGGCGGGCAGGGGAGGGAAGAGAGAGGCCCTGGTCCGAGCCACTCAGCGGCCCCGTGAGGGTTCCCGGCCTGTGGCCCTAACCTCCTTCTCCGCTGCCTTCTCACTGACCCCCAACAGGCTGTACAGGTCCAGCTCCAGCAGCTCCTTATTGACTGTCATCTTGGTGCTGACCGACTTCCCCCTCGCCGCCACCAGGCCTGCTGGGAAATGGAGTCTCCCTCCGCCGCTGCCGCCCGCCCGCTGCGACACTGCAACTACATGGACCAGGGTGCACCGTGCACCCTCAGCCACCGCTCCCAGGGACCACCGCAGTGCGCAGGCCATGCTGGGAGTTGTAGTTTTATGCCAGCTGCAGCCAGCGGGGCACGGCAGCCCGGGGACTGCAACTCCTGTCAGGCTTTGTCCCAGTTGAGATTTGTGGCGGTGTGAGCAGAACAACAGCTCCAAAGTGAACTGTAATGGCGCACCGGCCTCCGGGGTGAGTGTCCCTCAGGCAGCCATTTCCTGAGGAGGCAGCTCGCTAGGCTGCAGCAGGGCCAGGCTGGGGGGTGCTGTGAGCCCGCTACAGGCCCTTCCCTAGACCTGTGGGAGGCATCGGCCTGTCAGGCCTGCACAGCCTCTGAATCAACAGCTAGGCTTTGATGAGAAACAGGCCTTGGGAGAAAGATAAGAAACTGCTGAGTTGTGCCAAGGTGGCAGGGAAAAACAACGGACAGCTGCAACACTGAGCTGTGGGAAAGTGCTGAACTGTGAGAAGTTACCGCCACATGAACAGCGTGTGAATGAGCAGGTGATTGGTCTGCACAGTGCATGTTAGAGTGGTCTGATGCTGATAGGAGAAAAGGTTGATGACTGTCTAATTGCTGATTTGCTGATTATGAAGTAAGAGCTTTGGTGAGAGCATAAGTATGTACTATTGGAAAAATAAATGGCTTTGCTTGTTATAACTCTCATAGAGTTGTGCAGGTCTGATATCCTCCCGCAACACAGACCTGCTCAGCTCAAGGCCCCATCAAGTGCGGTGCAAAACTTGTGTTTATTTGGAGCGAGGTGAAGTCCTGAAACAGGTTGCCCAGAGGAGTTCTGCAGGTTCCGTCCTGAGAGCTGACCCACGCCTGGCTGGCTGCGGCCCTGGGCACCTTGCTCCCGCTGCCCCTGCTCGAGCATAGGCCATGATTTGCCCTGGGAGGGGATGACGGGAGGGCTTTGTGCCACGGGTGGCATTCCTCAGCAGGAGCAGTGGGGTGACTGTGCCACTGCCACCGTCCACATGTCGCACAACCACCCCCTCGAGGGCCTTCTGTGTCCCCGGGCTCGTTGTGTTCCCCCAGCAGTTGTTGGTCAGGCGGTCAGCGCTGTGTGTCCCTTCTTGCCAGGGTGTGCTACCAGCCCCTGTGCCCGGCAGTGCTGTGGGACCTGCGCCGGGACCGGCTCCTTACCACTTGCCATTGTCTGTAGTAGTCACGGCCTCCCTGCTGACGTTGGGCTCTTCTCCCAGAATAAGCTGCCATTTGCTGGTTGTGGCTCAGAGCTTGGCCCCCTTCCCAGTCCATTCTTCGATGCTCCCGCTGCTCTCGGCCCTGGGTGCTGCGGGACCTGCGTCGGGAACGGGTACTCCTGGAGAAGCCGCTGCAGCTTGGAGCTTGGCCCTGAGGGTCCCTTCTCCTACTCCTGCTCCTGCTCCTGCTCCTCCACCTCCACCTTGCCGAGGAATCATGGGCCATGGTGCCCGAGTGCGCCATGGGGACTTCCTGGCCTTGCCTGGGGGACCTGCTCCGGTGGCTGTCCCAGGCACGGGGGTGCTCCCTGTCCTCCCTCCACTGCTGTTGTCTGCGGGGGCCCCATGGGTGCGCCCAGTGAACTCGGTTCCTGTTTCTGGAGGAGTCGTAGCCCTGGGCGTGCTGGGTCTGTCTGTGGCCATGGTGGTGCCACCTCTGGGACCTACTTTGGCTCCTGTTGGGTGCCCTGGCATGGTCACTACCATGGTCTCTGCCATAAGAGCCACGTCGCCACTGCCTCCTCCTCTGTGCAGGGTGACGGCGAGATCTCCCTGGACTGTTGCCAGGTGTGATGTCATGCACTTTGTGGCTCAGCTGGGGGAAGATGTGGTGGAAGACATGGCCGCAGTTGGGGCAGATGATTTGGTTGCGGGCCCATTCCTCTATGCAGGACAAACAGAAGCAGTGCCTGCACGAGCTCCTGCAGGGCGCGTAGCCGGTGCTCTCCAGGACGACGAAGCCGTTTGGGTCCTCAGGGGCATCCAGCAGCGCAGCCTGGGGTGCCTGGCTGGTGTTTGCAGCAGGGGACGATGCGCCCTGTTCTGCCAAGTCCTTCTCCTCCTCCAATGCTATCTCGCACTGCAAACGAGAGACAGACAAAACTTGTGACCTGCAGGAAGCAGCAGTACTGCTGAAGAGGCGTCTGCTCTGCCCGGGGGCTGTGCCGGTGGTGCCACCAACACCAGGGACTGTCCTGGGGCAGATGAGTGACACTGGGGGCATCTCTGTGTGCTCCTGCTCTGTGGGCAGGGCAGTGACCTCTCGGCCATGAGCAGGCAGGAGCTGGAAAGGCAGGAAAGTGGTTCCTGGCCTCGCCGTGATGGTGGCACAAGGGTGAGGGTGCGGCAGGTCGGGACTGATGTCCCCCTCTGGCAGATCCTCTATGCGCCCTCAGCAGCGAGCCCACAGGATGGGGGTCCGGTCCGGTCCCCCCACCTGCAGACAGCTGTGACCTCCTGCACTGTGGCCCTTCGGGGCTGCGCCACGCCTCCACGGGGGTGATGTAACAGAGTCACAGTGACTCTCTGGTGACATCACAGGGCTCTTGGGAACCAAAGTTGGAAAAAAAAGCCCCATTTGGCAAGTGTACTGTGCCCAGCGCTGGGCTGCCCAGTACAGGAGAGACGTGGACATACTGGAGAGTCCAACACAAGGCCACAGTTATGTCAAAGGGACTGGACTGGAGCATCTATGCAGAGAGGAGAGCTGATGATCAGGGGCGCTTATGTGCCTTGGCCACATGCAGGCCAAAACCTTCAGGGAGTTTTTCTCAAGTCTCTGTTGCCAGGCAGATCCAGAATCAAATCGAATTGAATCGAATCAAATCAAACAGAATCGAATCAAATTAAATCAAATCATGCCGTTGGCAAGGGCCTACAATGCCCATCTAGTCCAACAGCCTGTGCACGTCAGGGCTGACTAAAAGTCCAAACAAGATACCTTGCACCTAAGGCTCCTCTACTTTTTCTCGCTTCTCAAACACCTCGTCAAACCGCTGCCCTCCTTGGGGCAGGGCAGTGACTGAGCTCTGCGACACGTGCAGGCAGGAGCTGGGAAGGCAGGAAAGCAGTTCCTGGCCTCGTCACAGTGGCAGCCCCAGCCGGTGTGCAGCAGTGTGCCTGAAGCTGTGGCGCTTCTGCCCTGGGTGGCTCTTTGTTATACTGGGGGCCAGTGACATGTGGGCGTGATGCGGGGCCGCGGGGCTGTGACCTCACAGAGGTGTCCCCGCCCACGGGGCTGTGACCTCACAGAGGTGTCCCCACTGTGGGGCTGTGATCTCACAGAGGTGTCCCTATAATGTACGTGACACTGCGCCACATGTCTCTGTGTGGGTGCCAGACTATGTGCCATGAGCAACAGCGGCCATTTCCTTGGCCTCGGGCTCATGGGACCGCCCAGCTCAGCACCCTCCAGTGCCGAGAGGAATGGGGCTGCTCGGGGCCAGGGGGGCTACTTGGGGCCAGGGTGGCAGGGCCCCCCCAGGCAAATCCCTGTGCTTGGCGGTTCTGGAGATGGCGGCAGCGAGTGACAGCACCAGAGCAACATCAGGCCACTGTGGGGCTGTCCTGCGCCCCCGGGGGGACCTGGGTACCTCCCTGGGGCAGGTCAGGGCCCCAACATGGATGGAGAGGCCCTGGGGCCCCGGTGTCCCCAGCCTCATTCACCTAATTTTCCAATTAGCCTCAAAGTCAGGCTCTTGCTACCCAGGACTTCCCTGCATCAGATGTGAGAAGCAGGTACCGCTGTGCAAGTGGGATGCCCATACACATGAATAAAGTTGTCATGGTGTGTTTTCCTTGTCTATACTTATTTCTTTAACTGCAAAACCTCCCTGCTGGTATAAGCTGATGTTCCTTTGTCTCCTGTTCTGGAAAATCCACTCTCTGGCTGGGGAAGCACCTTTGAGCGTGATGCCAGGGACCAGGAAATGCTGGTGTGCCCACCTAAACACACACACACACATTTCACTGGGACAGCCCTGGAATGATAGAGGTCAGCATTTTGTGTGGAGGGATGTTTGTGCCACAGCTGCACTTCCGCCTTCTTAGAATAACAGTAAATAATAAATGATTCAAACATTTTCTGTGGAAATAATAATTTAAAAAGGGGTTCTTGGAAAAGTGCAAAGAGGCTGAAGTAGTCTCAAGGCAGAGTGACCACATTTGGCCAGTGTTGCTCTGAAAGAGGTCAACTGTCCCAGAGCTGTGGCAGTCTGGGGGTTTAGGAGGTCTTTACAAGAACTGGGACCTCTGCAAGGCTGGCAGAGTAATTCCTGAGCACTGTGCCTCCGTCAAAGATGCGGACAGTGTTGATGTCCATCCATAGGTGCCCTTCTCCAGTTAGGTAGATATCTTGCCATGTTTGCCCTTTTTCTGTTATTGGGGCAACCAGGACCTGCGGTGAAAAAAAGAAAAAAGAGAAATTTAGTGCACGGAGGATTAGCCAGGACATGCTGCTACCTGCACCCAGCAAACCATGAGGCCGAAGGGAGAAGCAAGCAACCACAAAGATGATGAGAAAAGATGATGCACTGGCCTTTGGTTACATGGGACTGGGATCATCCCTGCCTGCAGCAGCCCCTCGAGTCAATCCAGCTCATAATTTGGAAAACCTGAACAGAAAAAAAACCATCAGAAATCTGTTTTTCCTAAATAGTGAAAACTGGGTATGAAATTTATGGATCAGTCCTTAAATCCCATTTTTGGAGGTCCTGGTCAACTCATCCCTGCACCACTTCGTGACGCTCCTTGAACTGCATGGCACCATCATCCCAGGGAGACATCACAGTGTTGGCACACTTTGGGGGGCACTTTTGGACCCTCCTGGCCTTTATAAATATATTTGACAGCAAGACCTGGCTTCCCGGCCTCTTGCAGCATCCGCTTTCGCCAGGCAGATGGCACTGACAAGCAGCGATGCTGCATCACAGCTACAAACCAGCACACACCAGTATTTTTTTTTTTTTTTGCCAAATCAGTGCAACTTGTCTCTTTGCTGTTACATTTCAACATGCTCTGTTGGAAGGATTCAGCAGCAGTCAGGTCCAATTCCCTTCCCCAGTAGTGGAAATTGGCTCACAAGCAGTGCTGGAATATGGCTGTGCAGTGTTAAATACAGTTTCGAGACCTTTGGTCAGGGATCAAAACCACCCTGACCACTGCAGTCCCACACCACAGCATCCCAAAAGCACTCGCAGAAACCCAAAGGCATCACTGTCCTGTCTGCTCAAAGGGAGCAGGTATTTGTCTCCCTCTGTAGTCAGCAAACATTTGACAGAAGAGATTATTGAGCACTCTTGCTAATTTGACAGATACATCATTCAGCCTGATTCAGGTTGAACGTGCGCTGCCAAGAGATCCGGGTGAATGAGATCTGGAAGAAATGAGTGTACAAATCCCAGCTTGAAAGTCAGATTTCAAAGCAGGGCTATCCCTTCCAGCCCAGAGTTACCCCCAGAAAAGCTTGGGGTGCAACTCAGAAGCGGGAGGGCTTCAGCCATAGCACAAAGCCGTGTTGATCAGCACCCCACAGCCACTGCTTGCACTGAGGGATGATGCCCCAAAGCTTTATCCCAGCGTCCTAATGCTTAGTCCTGCCTCAGACCACACCGGGACAGAACTACCCTGTGTATTTTCCATAGTTTATTATTAATGACGCTCCAAATTGCACCAAAGCCAGTTTTGGAGTGCATTTCTATTCTTACAGCTTCCAAAAACCAGCTTGGAAGTCAAAACATCCCCTGTCTGGGCTCTCCTGCCACAGGCTCATGCTCTTTTGGAAAAAAAAAAGCAACAAGTAATTAAAAAAATCAGGTGAGCTTTTTGCCAGATTCACATCATGTTTTATCAGAAATGCTTGGCCTTGACAAGTTTATGGAGCAGACAATCACATTTTACCATAGTTTAGGACCTTTCAGCCAAGCCAGAGCTTTGCACCTCCTGGAAGAGAGGGCTAAAGCTGCTCCCACCTTCTGTTTTCTCCACAAGTTTGCGGTATTTTACTGGGCATCTCACCTCACTAACGCAGGCCACATTTCTGCCCTGGCTGATTCAACGGCATCAGGGATTCTCAGTTCGAGAGCTTTTGGGGGCAGGAACTAGGCTTTAGCTTGCTCACAGGTATAACTAATGCTCTACAGCCCACGGGGACAGCAGAAATGCCTCGGCTCCCTCCAGCCTCTGTGCTTGCACAGCACTGGTCTCAAAGTCATCTGTGCCAAGGATTTGTGTTTTAAAACCTTCCCGCTGGATTATCTGAGCTCTCTGCTAGAATGCCTTTCTGCTGCTTCTTCGAAAGTAATTTTCCTTTGAAAAACAGAACTCTGAATTGAATCCACAGGATTTGTTGCCAGAAAGTCAAGCTTGGAAATCAGGTATTGCAATGTCTGTTGGAGGCTGCAGGCAGGGCCTGAAAAGAGAACTCTGCAGCACAAGCTGGTTTTCTATTAAATCAAGAAACAAACTCCTGTTGAGCTTTGCTTTTGGGTTTGAGATTTCTTTTTCCAGGGAGACGATGTCCCCATGATTAGCAGCATCCCCCTGTAAAGACAGACTGACACGTTGCTGCAAAATGGGTGCAATAGGATGATCTGAGGATTATGCTTTTAACGAAAAGAAAAACCTGTAGAAACTGCCAAAATCTTGAGCTGTTGATCCTGCACCCAGGCAGAGCAGGAGGGACAAAGATGAAGTGACGCCACCGCACGAAATAAAATGTCTCCTTACAAAATTGGAAGGATGAGGCAGAGCTTTCTTTAAGAGAAGTCTTCTTCAGAAGGCCTGACTTGCCTTTCCAAGACCTTTTAGATCTAAAGGACCATCCATCACATCAATCATGCCTTCTGTGTGCTAAATGACTTTGCGAGCCGCAGTAGGATGAGGAGGACACATCTGCAGGGAGAAACTCCCCGCTACAAGCCACGCCCAAAGTGTGAAAACACCAGACCTGCAAGGAATATTTGCAGCATGAAACTACTGAAATCTGAACAAGCAGGGGAAAACTCTGGGGAAGCAGATGCCAGCCATGTTTAAATCTCTACTAGAAAAAGGGATAAAAACATCCATCCATCTTAAACGTGCCACAGAGAGCTTGATAGCATGCACCTAACTTGCTGTGGCCTTCTAAATCTGATGGGCTCAGATCTGATGGGCTCCATTCGCAGCACTCGCCTGTGCTGAACAAATCCTCAGTGCAGTTGCAGGGGCAGGGCGGGGGGGGGGGCGCGCAAATACGGATTCCAGTGAGTAAGTCCCATAAGCAATGTGTGGATGGGTGAGCTCAGCTGGGACATTGATGTGAGCCTGAATTTGGGCCTCGGGGTCTGTGTTCCAATGGTCCCCATCTGTTCTGGGTTGCATTTGATTTGTATTGAAAGACCCCAAAATGTGGTGTGAGGAGCTCCCTGAGAGGACCAAGGAGCGCATGTTGTGCTGCTCCTTGGTTATTGTGGGCTGGAGCTCCACGTAATGGGATTAGCAGCCCAAAAAGAGGGGGGAAAGGAACAGTGCTGATCGTCAGGAGGTGTCTTCTGGCAGAAAGGACTGAAAAATACCCTGATATTAAGCAAACAAACAAACAAGTCTCATAGACCCTTCATTTTGAATAAATGGCAAACCTGGTGGAGCCAGCAGGGTCCCCTCAGCCCTTTGGTTTCACACCACCTCTGTATGAGCGCAGGATGCAGAGGGGTGGACGGGCGAGCACAGGGGTCACCTTATTACCCCCAGTTACCCTTGGGGGGCACATTCAGTCCCTGCATTTCCTACCTCATCTCCAATGAGAAATTCATCCTTTACGGTGAAAGCGGTTGGATCCATGGGGCTGAGCCACCACGCCAGCCGGAAGATAGGGTACCTGGAACTGAGCCATTCCTCACTGTATTTTAGGAGGAGTGGCACAACGAAATCCTGGTGCCTCTGTATGCATTGCCGGGTGAGGTTCAGTACCTGCAGGGTGGGGGAAGAAAAAGAAACCCATGACAAGTCCTTCATCCAATAAACAGCAAAGCAAGCAGAAGAAAAAAATATATATATTCCCTTGGGAAGAGAGATTACCAAATTGCAATGTCCTGATCAAGTAATGACAGCTAACAAGGTGCAAACAGGGCTGATTCAGGGGATTTATTCCCATTTAGGTGCAAAAGCCAGGGACAGCCGCTGGCAGGTGGTATCCGCCGGGGTGTTCGTGTCTAACGAAAGCAACAAACTCTTTTGTTGCTGGCAAAGACATTTAATGACGTTTCCCCCTGTGTCCCCAGTCTTAAGACACGCTCTCCCCTTTTATTGCCCTAAAGGGGACATCCCTGGGAAAAGTGCCCCCAACTGTTTAAACAGATCTTGAATGTGAATCTGCAGGTTTCGCCCTACTGTAGACATTAACTATTTGATCAAACTATAATTAAACAACTCCAGCAGCAAAAGGGAAGGAGACACACATGACGATTATTGTCACTTCTACAGGCATTGCATATACCAGCCCCATGGTTGCACAGAGCCATGAAGTTTAAAGCCACAAAAAACTCACGTTAATTTTGCAGCAAAAATACTGCTGAACGCATACAGCGATCTGGGTGCTGGGGCAGAGCGCAGGATTTTGGGGGTAGCAAGAAGAGGACAATGATTTTTAGCCTCAGCTTTCCCCAGTAGGGACCTTAATGGCTTTTGGAAGTGTTTGTCATACGAGGGACAGTGTCCTCCTCTGTGGGGAATGGGGGCACGTACACAGGCGTTGCAGCAGAGCCAGGGCGGCGTGCCGAAGGCCATCACGGGGAGGAACATCACGATCTGCAGCCACTGCATGTACAGCTCCGGGTCCTCTGGGATGTCACCGGCCAGGCTCCCTCCTGCCGGGGACAAGGAGCTGAGTAAAGCTGCCTGGGGGCATCTCATGGTGGGATGAGTCCCACATGACCTGCACTCTGTGCGGGCAGGACACCTCACCCCATTGCCAGAGGAGCTGAATCCTCCCCACCTGTGTTTTTATTCCTTGAGTGTCATCAGCAAATGTGGATCAGACATCTACCCCTGGCCCTTTTAAGACCAGATGTGCTGGGGAGGATGTCTCAGGAGTTTCTGAATTTTAGCAGAACGTTGTAAAAAGGGATTTGTCTCATGCAAAGCAAAACATTGGGAAAATGCTGGATTTTCCTGCCACTTTGATGTACAAAGATGAAACATCATGGGAAAATACTCCTGTAATTTGCATCCCTTCAAATTCATAGTGAAAAGTGGTGGAGAAGCAGATTATTGCTAACTAATTAATCAGAAACATGTAGTGGAAGGGGATTCTAGTTCCCCTCTCAAATACCAGAGAGGGGCTTGGGAAGGACAGGAGAGGATGGGATGGGACAGGGAAAGGAAAACGAAGCCCTTGGGGCTGAAGCGTCCTTAGGAGCCACTGCTCAAAATCTGGCCCAGCTTCCCCCAGAGATGGCACAAGAACCCCAATGCCAAGGGCTCACCCAGACCAGCCAAAGCCCCATTTGTTCCAGAGGCTTTTCCCATTTGGAGTGGCCCCGAGCTGCGGTGACCCAACCCGATGGGCCACAACCCCAGCACCAAATGCCACAACCAATGGGTTCAGCGTCTCTTTGGGAAGGGAACCGGTATGCTGTGATTGCCTCAGCCTTGTTTTCTAAAGAAAACCAGCTAAAAATAGAGGCCAAATTGAAAAATTGCCCAACAACCCCCTTTTTCAGGGCTGTCTTTGCAGTCTGACATTTCACCTGCAGCCTCTGCCTGTTTGGGGAGTGTTTTAAACACAAATAACCTGGTCACCTCCAAGAAGAGAGGAAAAATGAGCTGCTTGGCCCCAGTCAAAGGATTGTTTCTAAACTTTTATAACATTTTTATTTCAGGATTTCTCAAGCCATTGTGCTTTTGAGCAGAAATGCAAACTTGGAGCAGGGCTGCTGGTGTTTTAGGAACATCTAGTTCCCACCCTGGAGCCTGGGTGTGCAGTTTCTTGGCTGTGTGTTCCCTCCTTGCCTTTGCTGGGTGGGTTTTAGCTCCAGCAAAGCCGCGGGAGGTGGCAGGCTGCCCACCGCCTGCAGTCGAGGCAGCTCTCTGCGAATCCCCAGAGACCTGCCTGCTTCTGGGGCTGCCTATTAAAATTTACAACATGTTTTTTTGTTTTCAGTTCCTCAGCCGATTCCCTAGTAACATTCAACAATCGAAGTCAGCGCAGCAGAAAATTGGGTACCGGGAACAAAGTGCTTCGAGCCTTCCTACAGCCCAACTAAGCCAGGTGGTGCAAACACACCTCCCGAGCTCCTCTTGCCTGAGCAACTGCTGCAAAACCCTCTGCAGCAAAGCCATAAATAGGGGAAAAGGCAGAAAAGAAATTATTACCTACTGCATCGGGGATGAAGAAGTTGTAGCCTAAGAAGCTGTTGTGCAGCACGGAGGGAATAAGCCCCTTCAGCCCCACGTGGCTCCAGTCCGAGTGCAGCGGGCTCATCTGAACAAAGAATGGGAGGTGACTGGCTCTGGGGGAAACAAGCACAAACCCAATGTCTTTAGATGGCTTGCAGGACACAAAATGCTCCGACGCCTGTCTGTCTTGGCCATCGCTGTGGTCAGATATGGGTTTCTCCAACAACTCGGCATCTCCGTTGGAGGGAAATCAGCACTCCCCCATACCACTCCCATGCGCTGCGCCTGCCCTGCTGACTTTGGCAACCCCAATCCTCCTCCTCCTCCCCAAATCCCCTATTCAAAGCTTTCCTTCTGGCTTGCTCTCATGAGGACCACAGTTGGGTGGCCCACCTTGACGGCAGCACAGCCACACTCTGGGCTGTAGTCATCGTCTTGCTACTGCTTCTCATATGGCAACACCGACCCTGGTGGGAACACGCTCACCAAAACCCACGAGGCCAGCAGGGGTAGCCCAGCCACCCCCTCAGCCCCGGTCACATGGTCCCCCAAACCTAAAGCACCAACCTCCTTGCGATGCGGGTGGCCCGGGGGCCATGGCCTGCAGGGAGGACCTGGACAGGGAAGGACGTGATTACCTGTTGAGTGTAAAAAGTATCTCTCCAGAACAGGCCTTTAGCCAGCGGGGTTTTTGTTGAAGTTGCTGCTAATGAAGGGCTGCGCGGGGCTCTTGGCGCCGTTGAGCGGCCAGCGCTGGGCGCAGATGCTCACCCCTCCGTACCAGGAGATGTTGGCCATGGAGATGCAATCCTGCAGCCAAGAGAGCATCCTCAGGTCGGGGGGAAGCGCCTCGGGGTGAGGATGAACACACGAGTAGCTGCACTTAGAGAGGCAAAACCCCTGCGTGTTACTCCAGTGTTGTCAGAGCAGTCATGGGACAGGTCTTTTCCCAGGAAGAAAAACCCCAACCCCATGAGATTTAGGTGTTTTATGCAAAAAGCAGCGGGTGCTCACTCTGCTTTCCACATCTAACCCAGGAGAAGATACTTGGATTTAAGTTTTTGCTCTGCAAGAACAGGAGCTGGGCTTCCAGGTACCAAAACATGCTGAAATTCTGCCTAACTGCTTGATTCCTCAGCCTGCAGTTGATGAAAGTCACCAAATGATGTAAGAGTAGGAAGAGAAAAAAAAATTGCAACAAGAATCGGAAGTGCAAGATACATGCTTTATTTACCTCAAAGAACAAAACCACGCCTTAATTTGCTAATTAAAGGCTAATTAAAGCCAAAGACAACAAGTTTTCTTCCTTTTCCCCTCACGGGTCTGCTTTCAACATGCAGTCATGTGGAGGAATATAAACATCCCACCACAGGAAGAAAAACTATAGCTTAAAAATTATGGTTTCCTTTAAAATAAAAAACCCACAGGACATCTTCCCCAAAGGCTGCCAGTTTTAGATAGGTGAACTTAAATAAAATAAAATTGCTGTGAAGCAGCCTAGTAACCTGGTAACACCCGCACACAACACCCTGTGCCTCAGAGACCCCACCTGGTTACATTTCTGCTCCCAACCACGATTATCAAAAATTAACAGGGTTTTGAGTTGCTGGTGAAAAGATGCTGAAAACTGTTTAAGAGAAGAGGCTTTGCAAGTGTCTGTCGCTGCAGGACAGGAGTGATGGTGGAGGTGGAAAATTCAAGGCAGCAGCTTTAAATTGCAGTGACAGCGCTTTCACAAACCCAGCTTAGAAAAAATCCGTTTGTTAGGTTTTTTTTCAAAAAAAAAGAAAAAAAGAAAAGGAAGAAACCTCTCCTAACTACTTTCTTCAGTGTTTCTGGGATGAGTTTACAGCCTGAATTAGCAGCTCTCCCCAGCTGCGTGCACACAGGGAGATTTTAACCCCATCCTGAGCGCTCATCTGATGGCCCTACAGTGTCCCCGGGGTAACTTGTGGGTTTTCTGCTCTCCCTCAAGACAAAGTCTCCCTCTTCCCTGAGGGCTGATGATAAAAAGTGCTTCCCTCAGCAAGAGCAGATCAGTGGGTGTATTTGGGGCACTTCTCATAGGGCTGACGGAGCAGCTGAACAATGAGCCATCTCCGAAAGCTGCTGGTCCCGGGGGACACCCCCATCCTTGGCCCTCCTCCTTTCAGAAACCATCAATTTCTGCTTCAAAGACTCTAAAAATTTCCCCTTTCTGCCAAAGCAGGGGATCAGCAGGATTTAGCATCCCACGTGACTTCACATGGGAGGACAGGCTTCCCCAAAATCCTGGGGATTTGGGGCTGCAGAGGGATGCTGGGACGGGGAGAGGGCGACCCAATGATCTCCCAGCTCAACCCAACCAAGTTTTATTCACCCCAACCCTGACCCCACGGCTCAGGCAGTGCTTCTGGAGCCCGGGGGGGCAGAGAGAGGTTAAGTCTCATTAAGGGGTGGCGAGAGGAGATGTAAATTATTAAAGTGGAAACCCTGGAGGCTCAGAATAGCTGTACCAGGTGTCAGCTGAACTAGTTACACCAGCTGGGAAAGAAGGGGGGAAAAAAAGCCTATTCTTAACTCTTAAATTTCACTGGATCATAATTTCTAATGTTTGGTTTTGTTTTTTGGGGGGTTTGGGGTTTTTTTGTTTGGGTTTTTGTTGGTTTGGGTTTTTTTAAAGTGAGAAAAACTTATTCTGTTTTTCTCATCCTCTCAACCACCCCAGATTGATATCAGCAGGAAAACCAGCCCCACGCACAGCGGTTGTCTTCAGGCAACACCTTCCACCAGCCCACAACGATGTCAACAGGCGATTTACAGCTAAAGCGGAAAATTCCCCATCCTGCAGGATCCCATCCCACTCGGTGCCTGTCCCAGTGGCTCACCACAACATGTCACCACGGTCTGATGAGGTTTTTTCCTTTCTCTCCCTAAGGCTCATCTTCAGAGTCTGTTTTTATTTAACTGAGGGACAAGACTGGGAAGGATACAAAAAAAACCCCATAAATTTTTGCAGCAGCCGACATAGCTTAATCCCATCCCAAGAGAGCTGACACATTGTGTCTGTGGCTGGAAGAGACCTTTGAGCTCCTCGCATTTCTCACCAACATTGTGATCTTACACAGTTATTTATTCAGTCTCTATATAAATACAGTTCTCCTACCCTGGGGTTACCAGTGCGGCATCAGGAGGAGGCAGCCACAGCCCCTCGGTGGTTTGGGAGCTCAGCATCAGGGAACGAACCTTCCAAAGGGCCTTTTCCCACCTGGGACCCTCCAGTTACTGGAGACTTTGGAAGATGGGGTGCCCCTGGCCATGGTGCAACCCCGTAACTGTGCTGGGAAATGGAGTGGTCAGGCCAGATCCTCCCTGCTTTGGCTCGTTTGACCCCAAACGCCACAGTTCAGAGACAGGCACAGGGGTCACTGTTACCTTCAGCATCACGTCAGGGCGCAGCAGGGTTCAGCAGCGGTCCCATGCTGGCGAGGGTTCTGCAGCTGGCACACTGCCCACCGCGATCTCCGGCACCGTCCGCCCTGTCGGCAGTGCCTGCAGCAGCAGGCCCCCCCGCTGGCGCTGCCACAGCATCCCGCCAGCTTAGCCCCGCAGCACCCACTCCTCCCGCCGGGGAGTGCTCCAGCACCTGCCAGGAGATGATGCTGATGGTCATGGCAAAGAATATGGCCATGCTGAGGCAGCCGACGGTGCCTTTCCAGGGGTCTGTCATCTCCCTGAAGCCCGAGATCCAAGCGGCCTTGGGGATTTGGCAGGTGGGATGGGTGAGTGGCAAGGTGCGATGGTGGTGGGATGTTCCAGCTACTCTTTCTCTCCTCTCCTGCAGCAGCACAAGAAAAAAAAACCCTCTTCTTGGGTTGCTCCAAATAAATATTAAAAAAAAAAAAAAATTAAAATTAAGCCAGAAGTCTTTTCTCTTTGCAGTAATCTGGAGGTAAGAGGAGTCTCTTTTCCAGCCTTTCTCTGCATGCTGCTGCTCGGCAAATCCCTCTGTCAGGCTTGGTGCTGGCTGTGACGGCAGCTTGACTGCAAACCATGTGTCTGGTGTCAGCTCAGCCCCTTGGCATGGCCAGCAGCATCCACTCAGCACGCAGAGATGGACACACGTGGCTGAGAGCCACAGGAGGGGAGATGGGGCAGCAGCCGAGGGGAAACAAGGCAGCGCTCAAGTCTCCGTAGCCCTTCTGGCTTTTGTTTCATGAAGTAGCATAGCTTTGCATCTCAGTTTGCAAGGCAGCAGTAAATAGCCGTTGGGGTGCAGAAAAAATATTGCAGGGGTGGTTAGAGAAAGAGCGGAGGGGAAATGCAACACTGGTTTTCCATCCCCCTTCTTTCTTGCCTGTAAAATTATTTGATTAATGCACAGAACAGCGAATGAAATTACCTGCAGGCACGGTCCGGCGGTGCTGCCCTCGCCCTCGCCTGAGGGAACGGGCACCCAGAGCTCCAACCGGGCAAGAGGCCACCCGCAGATGTGAGCTCATGGGGTGGGACCCACTTGTCCCCCTCGTCCCAGGCTGCTGCGGCCGCTGCCGCCTCCTTCACGGCTGCTACACTGCCTTTTGGGGCCAAGCACCCACCGGGGCTGGGTGCTGCCCCTGCCCAGCTCAGCATACCCACCAGTCACATCCCCCCGCCACTGCCCCCCAGCAACGGCACAGCTGCATTTCTTTGACCTAAAGGCAGGTGAAAAAGATGCTTTATCAGCCCCAAAAAGTGGCTGTCGGTGACCGAGCACTCAAACCCCAATTATTTTGCCACTGTTGGCTCGGGCAGCAGGTTTTTATCCCCTTTCCCCAGGGTAGTTTTTCCTCCTGGGCACATCAGAGACCTTTATAGCCAAGGCAACTTGATCCAAACAAACCCAAGAGCATTATCTAAGATGAGACATGGCGTGCTCCCTCCCACCCTGCTCCCCTGCAGGCTGCACACATCCTTGGATAGTGACATTAGAAAGAGAGGCAGGAAATTAAGAAAATAATTTTTGTAAGCATTCATTTCTATGGAAATGTTTTTAAAAGGATTTTTTGCAAAGTTATTGAGATGGCTCTGGTTGAGCCTTTGCTACACACCTGTGAATCCACATGTGAGAAAGCTGTGGCAGTGCTAAGTCTCCCCGTTCTGCTGCTTTGGCTTTTTTTTTTTTTTTTTTTTTGTTATTATTATTACTATTACTGTATTTTGGAGGATTTTCTCCCCGTTTCTACCTCACGTTAAATGAGCTGCTGGGGCCCCCCTCAGGTCACCTCCAGGGCTGCAGAAGGGGGTGCTGTGGAAAGGGGTGCTGCTTGCACGCAAAAGCAGAGCACCCTTGCAGAGGCAAGCAGCTGCAATCCCCACCAGTGCAGAAAACTCCAGAAATCTGGAATTTCCATCTCCATTCCCATGCCCCACACACTCATCCCACCAGTCCTCCCCCTGCCTGAGGGTGATCAGGGGAGACCTGGATTTTACAAGCAATATTAGAACCTGTTGGCTGCCAAGCTATTAAAAAATAGAGATTTCAAAGCATTTCCCCATTCTACATGCAGGCAAAGCCCCCAAAACTCCAAGCCCTGAACCCAAAGACAAAAACACTACTCACCCCGGGAGATGTTGCTCTTTGGGAGGGTCTCAGGACTGCTGAAACCACCGGGCAAATCCTTGGCTGTGACCCAAATAAGCCCCTGGAGGGTCCTTTCCCACAGGCACCTTCAGGATTAATTTTTCATTTCAGCTGCTGCAATATCCAGTATGGGATGGAGGGGAAAATGGGTCCATTCTATCGGGACAAGCATCTCCCAGCTGCTGGCAGGGGCTCCAGAGCAGGGACAAAAGATCAGATCCAGGATCAGGAGAAAGGATGAGGCAGGTTTCACCAAAAACTGGAAGATGAGATGGGGACAGTGATGTCCACCCAAAAAGGGCCAGGGATCAGTGGGGAGAACCTTCTCTCCAGCTGCCAGGTGTAAGGGACTGTGTTATCCGTCTCAAACATTGTTGTCACACCACCCCCATTTCCTGGCCTCGGCATCCTGCTGACAGAGGAATATGCTCTGAAGAAGACAAATTGTCCCCAACGGACCACCACATCCGCCCGAAGTTAAATCGGGATGAGGAAGACGTGCAGGCTGGCATGGGACCACGGGGCGGCATGTATTACAATGAGCTCCCTGGAAATTGGTGGACTCTTCGGAGAGATCGTGGGAACTGGGACAATAAAAGGGCGGGGCACTCCTTTTTCATGAGCACGCTATTCACCCCTGTCATCTCATCCTTCCTTGGAGCTGAGACTTTGGCAGAGCTTGGAGCTTGGAACACCATCACCTGCATCAAGCCAACAGGATGTCGCTGGATTTGTGGTGGTGGTAATTAGTCTTGCTGCATCTCTACCACTTGATTGCTTAGGGATTCTGACTTTTTTCCTTTCTTTTCTCTCTGTCCTACTGCTATTACCAGCTATGTGTACAATAAAGTTTACAAGGTTGTACAGCATCTGACCTGGTTTGTGTCTTAATCTCGCTCTTGGGATCATTTAAGAACCCTCCCCGATATCGGATCGGGACATTTTAAATTGGTGTCACAGACAAGATCCCTACAGACGAGAGTGCTGTACTACCTTGCTGTGCTGGATGCAAACCTCTCAGGATGAAATAACCCCCTTTGTGTTACATTAAGGTGTGACCTCCTGAGAGTGAACAGGAGGAAGAGTGAGCATTTGTGTTTGAATAAGGTGTGACCACTTGAGAATGAGCATGAGCAGGGGAATTTTGACATTAAGGTGTGACCCTCTCAGGACGAAAACCCCTTTGAGTTGCTTTTGTGTTAGATTCAGGTCTGGATTCCTGGGAGAGAAAAGGGGGAATTTGACATTAAGGTGTGACCCTCTCAGGATGATAATCCCCTTTTGCATTAAGAAAAGGAAAAAGAATAGCTGCCCAGAAGGCAGCCGATGCTTGTGATGATGTGTCCTCACGGGTTGAAGGCATAGGTAAATTATATGATCTTTCGGAGGCACACTGGTCTCACCCCTCAGTTCAGGGACAAGACTGGGCGAAAAAACACTAGTTTCAACTGCAGAGGGTGGTGGATAGGATAAGCATATTGCAGCAGGAAGCTAAGGTTAGGAGGGGGAAAGGAAAAGCTATAATTTGTGCAGTGTTAGGAGTGAGTCTGGCAGCTGTGGTGGCAGAGAGAAAGCAGAAGCCTTGTCAAGCTGATACTGTAATAGACTCTCTGCAGAGGGTCATCCAGACCCTGCAGAAACAATTGAAGGAAACCAAAGAATTGCTAGAGGAGGAAAGGAATCAAAATATAATATTAAAGATGAGTTGAGGGAGCAACTTTTGAGGGAAACGGATACACTGGCGGAGGCAGAAGTGAAGCTTTTGGAGAAGGGGATGTGAGAGATGAGAAACCAGGCCTGTGAGAAACTAAGAAAAACAGCCTGAGAAAGCAAAAGTTGAGGCTGATCAAAGAAATGCCTCAAACACTCGCAAGACAAAACTATGAGTCACAGGGTGCATTCTGTGGAGGTCGAAGCTGATAAGGCTGCCCGAATAACACAATATGGGGCTGGAGGAGGGAGCCCTATGAAGACAGGACGGCTCTGCTCTGGTGCACCTGGCCAAAACTTCAAGGGCCATCTGTCCGGTGAATGACCTTTGCTTCATTATCCACAAAATGCATATTAAAGTTAACACCCCTCAATATGCTAATGAGGGCTAACATGATCATGCTAATTACATCATCCCATGAAACACCTCACCCCTCCCCGTACATGGGATACGTAGGTATGTGGGTCGACCTAGGGGATGGACCCAAGGAAAGTGGGTATAAATCAAGAAGGCGGGGGGGGGGGGTGCGGCCTGGGGAGAGAGAGTGCAGGGAAGCGAAGAAGACAGATGCCAGCAAAAAAGACGGATGTCTCCCGTGCCTCCCGGAACCCTCGTCGGCAGGAGCAGCGCAGAAACCCAGACCGGTGATCTGTATTTCCCCATTCCCTCTATCTCCCTCTTTTCCCTTTCCTATTAAGCAATGCAAGGCATATTCTATTGCTTGCCACAACTTGCTATATACTTAGCCAACTATCGTGTGTTCAATTAGTACATTGTGAGTAGTTAATAAATGTTTAGACTTGGAGACTTGTTGTCCGCTCCATTGGGGATTTGCGAATCTGAGTCACTTGTCCCCCTCGTCTGAGCGGGACGTGACATTAAAATTGGCGTAGTCGGCAGGATCCCCTTCGGTGTCGGAAAGTCTTATGAGATACTGGTTCTCTATCTGACCAACTCGGACAGGGAGAACTGGGAATTGGCCCCTCAGCTATATGCTGGGAAAGGGTCGTAGGGATACCGATTCTCTATCCGATAAGGACAGGGAGAATCGGGAAGTGACCTCTCAGCTCTAAGCCAGGAGAGGTTCGAGCAGTGGCAAGCCATGACTGGCCAGGAAATATCGGTGCTTGACTGCTCCCCTATTTTTGAGAAACTGAAGGAGTATAAGGCTTGTCCTCCTCCTTTAGTAGAGGTTTGGGCCCACGATAATTGGCATAATCCAGAAGCAGTGGCAAGCTATATTAATGTACTTGCGGGGCTGCAAGGGTCGCGACCAGGCAAAGGAAAAGCTGTAGTGTGCGCTGTATTAGGGGCAGCACTGACTGCAGCCCAAAAAGAGAAACATGTTAAGAAACAATTAGAAGGGGAAATGATCAAATCCTTACAAGATCTGGTAAAAGCTCTCCAGGATCAATTGGTTGAGGAACGTAAAGTTACTGAACAAAAAGCTAAACTCTGGCAAGAGCAAACTGAAGTTCTGAAAAGCCAGTTAGCTGATGAGCGTAACACCTCTCAGCGATTTCACATGGCTCTGTTAGATGCCTTGGACCGAGAAAAAATCTCACGGTCCGAAAAAGAGAGGAATGAACAAGAAACCTGCAACCGGACAGATTTCGGCTCTGTTCCGGATAGTGAACAGGGAGTTACGAGTCTGGCAAAAGCAGCAGCCAGACCCTTGTATCCAACAAAGGATTTAGAGATAAGCCGAGAAATTTTTTACCCCGAAAATGAGGGGGCAAATTTAAGACCATTAATTAAAACGGAGACCACCGAGGGTCAGGGTGGAAGAGCTCCTCAGCTCACCATTTGAACGACACCGTATCCAGCGACTGAGCTTGCGAACATTCAGGAGGAATATACCAGACGAGCTCAGGAAACTGAGACTGAATACGTGTGGAGGGTATCTTTGACTGGTGGTGACCGAATTTTGTTATCAGCAGATGAGGCCCAGGGGTACTGGGGGCCAGGGGTTTTCTTAGTTACTGACGACCAGAGAGAGCCGTGGTCGTTAACTCAACGAGCTGCTTATTGGGCTGGGGGTCTGGACCCCTTGGAAAGGGGGGATCCAGTATGTATTGAGACCCCAACTGTAAATCATTTGACCTAAAGTCTGCAGAAGGCTGCTTGTCTCCAATTAATGCATGACAGGCGTTTGGTTCTGCAGCAGCCTTCCCCGATGCTATTAATTGCTAACCCCGATCAAATGACTCCCCTGATTCGGGGCTTGCCGGACTCTTTGAAATCACATGCAGTACAATTACAAGATCGTTTGCGGAATGCATTAGCCCCGCGAGGGGGGAGACGGGCGGGGGGAGAAGCCATGACCTGGGGAGAGATAGCTCAGGACTTAATAAATTATGGCCGGAGAATGGGCCTTACCAGGGGAATGGGTAAACCTAAGCCCTCGGTACACAGAGTGGAACAGCAGGAAAATCCGCCTCCTTCCCCTCCGCAAGTTTTAAGAGCAAAGAGAAACCTCTTGTGGACTGAGGGAATTGGACAGGGAATTCCCCGAGAGTTAATGGATGGTATGCCTACTACAGTTTTAGAAAAGCTCATTCGAGCCTGGAAAGACAAAAGAAAGCTGCCCCCCCCAACCGAGCGGACCTTTCGAGCAAAGGGAGGGACAGAGCTGGAAACTAACGAGATGGTGGTAATTGCTTCTCAAACACCAACTGCCCCTGAAGAAGACTTGATTGATTTAGGGTCGGGAAACTGGATGCGCCATCCCCAGTAAGTGAGCCGGGGGATGGCGGGTGGGTCCACTTAAGGAGGCTCACAGAGAATACTAAAGGAGACTTGTTGATTACCTTTCCGCTCGGTCCCTTTAAAACTCCAGTTACATTTCTAGTAGATACGGGTGCTCAGATTTCAGCACTCCAAACTGAGGTTGCCAAGTGGAATGGCATAATTGCTGACAAAAAGCAGATCTGGGTTACAGATGTTTTCGGGGACTCTAAGCCACAGCCGACTGCTCGGGTGAAATGCTGGTTACCTGGGAATGAAACTGCAACAGAGGCTATGATGATCCTGGGAAATTTTCCCACAAATATCCTGGGACTTGACCTATTGAAGGGACAAGCTTGGGTGGATTCAAAAGGAAGGGAATGGAAATTTGGGTCCCCAACTGCCTCTATAAGACTTCTACAGCAAGCGCCTGCGCTTCCTCCTTCTAAAACTGTTAATGTGAAACCTTACGCCTTACCGTTAGGTGCAAGGGAGGGGATCACTCCGGTAATAGCAGAGCTGCGGGAGCAAGGGATAATCGTTCCAACTCACTCACCCTATAATTCCCCAGTGTGGCCAGTCCGTAAACCTAACGGAAAGTGGCGTCTGACAATTGACTATCGGCGATTAAATGCCAATACAGGTCCTCTAACAGCTGCAGTGCCTAATATAGCTGAACTGATTGCAACCATACAGGAACAAGCCCACCAGATCTTAGCAACTATTGATGTGAAAGATATGTTCTTTATGGTCCCCATACAGGAGGCAGACAGAGATCGCTTTGCCTTTACATGGGAAGGCATGCAATTTACTTTTACACGTCTCCCCCAGGGATACTGCCATTCGCCGACCATCGCTCATTATGCACTAGCACAGGAGCTTGCTCAAATCCCTCCAGGGAAGGGGTTAAAACATTGGTTTAGCTACTTGCCTAAGCCCAAATCGATCCAATCAGACAACGGTAGTCACTTTACTGCCGGGGTGGTTCAGGAGTGGGCTCCAGATGAAGGAATTCAGTGGATTTTCCATACTCCATACTATCCCCAAGCAAATGGAATTGTGGAACGCACCAATGGACTTCTAAAGCAGGCCCTAAAACCCCTCGAACCAGGATGGCCACAACGGGTGCCAGACGCAGTAATGAAGATAAACAGCCAGTGGGGAATTAATGGGTGCCCACGATTTACCGCGTTCTGTCCTAAGCCTCTGTCCATACTCGCCAGGAAAAAAGAGACTAAAGACCCTGCAAACCCGCTCCATTATCCTGGACAACCTGTTCTAATAGACTTGCCCACCGTGGGGCAAGTACCCCTAACCCTAAAAACTCCCATCAATATTTGTTCATGGGTGGCTACTGATGCCCATGGGAAAGAATACCGCATCAATACCAGGTGGATTGTCCCTTCTTTCTAACCATCATTGTTTTGTCATGTACATACGTGTTTTACAGAGCATTGATCCTGGACAACAGGAGACCTATGTTACTTTTAGTGCTTTCAATGGTTGTAGGCATTATTGGCTATTTATTATTTTTAATCTGCTTACATTATTATATAATTTGTGGAATCATACTTGCTGAGTGTGGAGTAAATCATTGCCAATCAATTACAATCAACAATCCAGGAAATTTTACAGGTACATTTAATGAGTCCACTTATTGGAAGGTTAACCTGGAGTTGTGCCTTAAGTTACCTTATTGGGAATCACCTCTAAAATAAAGGAAGCCTGTGAGCCACCTGTGACTGCAAATTGGTGCTTGCAAATACCAAACAGATTACAGTGCTAGCTCATATAACTGTATGTGGTCCTTACAACACCACATCCATCAACAGCAAGATGCAGTCATCAAAGACTAGTTGAAGGGGTCTGATCCCACAAATTAAGCATTAATGAATTGTACCTGAATATTAAATTGTATTCCCATTTAAATCCTTATAGACCTGATAATGTGATTGTGTAACCTCAAATAGTTTTAGAAAATTTAACTTAGCAATTATATGTACTAACAAGATATGCCTTTAAGGAATTAAAGGTGCAGACCCAACAAGCATCTAAGATGGCGTTGCAGAATCCGGCTAGCATTGCTGAAGGAACATGGACTGTGCGGTGTGCTGAATCTAACTGAGGGAGAATGTTACATCATCATCCACAATGCCACCACCTCTATAGAGGAGACCGTGCCATGATGAAGATGATCAACAACGGGAAGTGAGAACCTTTTTATTGACTGATGGACTAGTTTGATGGATGGAACCCTGGGTCATGGGTCACATCACTGGGATCCTCAGGACTCACGGGGTGGGGAAGATGGCTTGTAAATATTAGTATTGTGATATTATGCAAATTTTTGCTTTTAATAGTATGCCTTGCAGCAATTAGCTATATGCTCTCTCACCTTCTGTCTTCCTTTTCCCTATACCTTTTGGGATCACAATGGTCAAAGAAGAACTTGGAGTGTTTGAGTCACGGGGTGGGATGTGAGAGACGAGAAACCAGGCCTGTGAGAAACTAAGAAAAACAGCCTGAGAAAGCAAAAGTTGAGGCTGATCAAAGAAATGCCTCAAACACTCGCAAGACAAAACTATGAGTCACAGGGTGCATTCTGTGGAGGTCGAAGCTGATAAGGCTGCCCGAATAACACAATATGGGGCTGGAGGAGGGAGCCCTGTGAAGACAGGACGGCTCTGCTCTGGTGCACCTGGCCAAAACTTCAAGGGCCATCTGTCTGGTGAATGACCTTTGCTTCATTATCCACAAAATGCATATTAAAGTTAACACCCCTCAATATGCTAATGAGGGCTAACATGATCATGCTAATTACATCATCCCATGAAACACCTCACCCCTCCCCGTACATGGGATACGTAGGTATGTGGGTCGACCTAGGGGATGGACCCAAGGAAAGTGGGTATAAATCAAGAAGGCGGGGGGGGGGGGTGCGGCCTGGGGAGAGAGAGTGCAGGGAAGCGAAGAAGACAGATGCCAGCAAAAAAGACGGATGTCTCCCGTGCCTCCCGGAACCCTCGTCGGCAGGATCAGCGCAGAAACCCAGACCGGTGATCTGTATTTCCCCATTCCCTCTATCTCCCTCTTTTCCCTTTCCTATTAAGCAATGCAAGGCATATTCTATTGCTTGCCACAACTTGCTATATACTTAGCCAACTATCGTGTGTTCAATTAGTACATTGTGAGTAGTTAATAAATGTTTAGACTTGGAGACTTGTTGTCCGCTCCACTGGGGATTTGCGAATCTGAGTCACTTGTCCCCCTCGTCTGAGCGGGACGTGACAGGGGATACGGCAGATTTATGTCCAAGGAGATTTGCAGAAGGCAAAAGAAACCGTAGAAAGCCTTCCCCATATGTATCCACTGGTTAAAACAGAGTATGTGTACGAGGACGATAGCGATAACTGCCCTCACGTTATCACCAAAGAGGTCCCATTTACAGCAACCAAATTGGCAAAGCTGAGACAAGATTTTGCAAGGACTGCAAAAGAATCGGAGACAGAGTATGTGTGGAGAGTGTCCTTGTCAGGAGGGGATGGAATTTTGTTGTCAGAGAAAGAAACAGAAGGATTTTGGGGTCTGGGTGTGTTTCTAACTACCGGTGACTGCCGAGCCCCGTGGTCATTGACTCAGAGAGCTGCGTACTGGGCGGGAGGGCTGAACCCCTTGGAGAGGGGGGATCCCCTTGCCATAACAGGAACAGTGGATCAGTTAGTGGAAAGTGTGCAGAAGGCAGCCTGTTTCCAGATGATGTATGATCGAGAGCTCAAGCCCAACCAGGGCTCCCCGATGATGATGCCTGTGGACTCAGAGAGGATGACTCCCCTGATACGAGCACTTCCTGACTCCGTGAAACCCACTGGCATTCAACTACAAGGGAAGTTTCAGAACACTCCCAATGCAGAAAGAATGATGGCCGCTCTGGAGGGGATAGTGACCCCTGACCATCTACGGCCTGGGACGAAAGTATGGACATGGGGAGAGGTAGCCCAGGAATTGATTTATTTTGGGAGAAAATATGGCCCTGTTGGTGGATCGTCCCAAAGAACCGAAACCAGGTTCGTATGGGTTGCAGAGCATATTAGTGGGCCACAATCATCCATGAGGAAGGGCCAAGGCTCGGAGTCACCCCGAGGTCACAATTCTGGGAGAGAGAGGCCCCTAACTCGACAGGCACTGTGGCAGCTAGGGCTTCAGAAAGGCATTCCCCGGGACTTGATGGGTGGACTCCCGACTCAAAAATTAGAACAACTTGTGCAGAAATGGTCAGGACAAAGGGTCACTTTCAGACCAACCCCTAATGCTCCACCCTTGATAGACCTTGGGAGGAGCTGACTGGGGAAAAGTAGGTGGCGGGAAACTAGACCCTCCGCCCCCCAAAGGTGAGGGGGGAGGTGGAGGATGGATGTTTGTAAGACAACTCACCTGCAACACAAAAGGGGATTTATTGATTACTGTTGCTGTAGGACCAAAGAAAAGACTGGTAACATTTCTGATTGATACTGGGGTAGAAATCACTGCGCTAACGCGGACCGAAGCAGAACAATGTGGAATCTCAATTCCATCTAGAAACCTAATTGTTTTAAATGCCTTGGGAAAAACACAGTCAGTACCTATGACTCTGGTGACACTATGGTTACCAGGAGAGGAAAACCCTGTCAACACCATGGTGGCCATAGGATCTTTTCAGATGAATCTTTTAGGTATAGATGTTTTAAAGGGTAGGGAGTGGCGGGACACCCAGGGAAACTCATGGTCTTTTGGTGTTCCCCAGATCAGGCAATTGACTGAAACATTGGGCACAGAGGTGCGTTTATTGCAAGCGGCACCTACCCTACCTCCCTCTAAACTGACCAATGTTAAACCCTACCCATTGTCTCTAGGAGCAAGGGAGGGAATTACACCAGTTCTGGAAGAACTGAGAAAACAAGGGGTTGTGGTCCCCACTCACTCCCCCTTCAACTCTCCAGCATGGCTGGTCCAAAAAACCAAATGGCAAATGGAGATTGACAATAGACTATAGGAGGCTCAATGCCAACACAGGTTCACTAACAGCTGCTGTACCAAACATTGCTGAATTGATAGCAACCATTCAGGAACAATCCCACCCTGTCATGGCAACAATTGATGTCAAAGATATGTTTTTTATGGTCCCTTTACAGCCTGAGGACCAGGATCGCATTGCCTTCACCTGGGAAGGACAGCAGTACACCTTTACACTACTGCCTCAAGGATACAAGCACTCTACCACACTAGCTCACCATGCTCTAGCACAAGAGCTGGAAACAATCCCCAGAAAAGCAGAGGTGAAGATTTATCAATACATAGATGATGTACTCATAGGAAGGAGTCAGGTAGAAGAAGTTAGAGAAACTCAGAAGGACATCATCACGCATCTAGAAAGTATAGGGCTGACAATTCCACCTAAGAAAACACAAACGCCTTCAAGCGAGGTAAAATTTTTAGGAATCTGGTGGGAGGAAGGCATGACGTGTATCCCACTGGATACTCTCTCCTCTCTCGATCAGATCAAGATGCCAGAGTCAAAGAAAGACTTACAGCATGCACTAGGGTTGCTTGTGTTTTGGAGGAATCACATTCCTGATTTTTCAATTATTGCTAGGCCGTTGTATGACTTATTGTGAAAGAGAGCTTGGTGGAAATGGACTCCAGTCCATAACGAGGCTTTACAGCTGTTGGTGTTTGAAGCGACTGCCTGTCAAGCCCTGGGTCCAATTCACCCAACAGATCCAGTTGAAATTGAATGGGGGTTCGCCAAGACTGGACTGTCCATCCATTTGTGGCAAAAGGGACCAGAGGGTCCTGTTAGGCCCATTGGTTTTTATTCTCGTAGCTTTAAAGATGCTGAAAAAAGGTATACAACTTGGGAAAAAGGTCTATTTGTAGTTATCACAGAATCACAGAATCGTCTAGGTTGGAAAAGACCTTGAAGATCATCCAGTCCAACCATTGACCTAACACTGACAGTTCCCAACTACAGCATATCCCTAAGCGCTAAGTCAACCTTACTCTTAAACACCTCCAGGGATGGGGACTCCACCACCTCCCTGGGCAATCCGTTCCAACTCCTAACAACCCGTTCTGTAAAGAAAAGTTTCCTAATATCCAGTCTAGACCTTCCCCGGCGCAATTAGAGGCCGTTCCCTCATGTCCTATCGCTTGTTCCTTGGTTAAAGAGACTCATCCCCAGTTCTCTGCAGCCTCCTTGCAGGTAGCTGTAGAGAGCGATGAGGACTCCCCTCAGCCTCCTCTTCTCCAGACTAAACAACCTCCTTGTACGACATGTGCTCCAGACCCTTCACCAGCTTCATTGCGCTTCTTTGGACACGCTCAAGTGATTCAATGTCCTTTTTGTAGTGAGGGGCCCAAAATTGAACTGGACACAGTAATCGAGGTGCGGCCTCACCAGTGCCGAGTACAGGGGTAAGATCACTTCCCTGTCCCTGCTGGCCACACTATTTCTGACACAAGCCAGGATACCATTGGCCTTCTTGGCCACCTGGGCACACTGCTGACTCATGATCAGCCAGCTGTCAATCCACACCCCCAGGTCCCTCTCTGACTGGCAGCTCTCCAGCCACTCCTCCACAAGCCTGTAACGCTGCTGGGGGTTGTTGTGGCTGAAGTGCAGCACCTGCAATCTGGCCTTATTGAAGCTCATACAGTTGGCCTTAGCCCATGAATCCAGCCTGTCCAGGTCTCTCTGCAGAGCCTCCCTACCCTCAAGCAGATCAACACTCCCACCCAACTTGGTGTCGTCTGCAAACTTACTGAGGGTGCACTCAATCCCCTCATCTAGATCATCAATAAAGATATTAAAGAGGAGTGGCCCCAAAACCGAGCCCTGGGGGACACCACTCGTGACGGGCCGCCAACTGGATTTAACTCCGTTCAACACCACTCTTTGGGCCCGGCCATCGAACCAGTTTTTTACCCAGCAAAGCGTGCGCCCATCCAAGCCGCAAGCAGTCAGTTTCGCCAGGAGAATGCTGTGGGAAACGGTGTCAAAGGCCTTACTGATGTCAAGGTAGACAACATTCACATCCAATAAGCGGGTCGCCCTGTCATAGAAGGAGACCAGGTTTGTCAGGCAGGACCTGCCTTTCATAAACCCATGCTGTCTAGGCCTGATCCCCTGGTTGTCCATTATATGACTTTTAATGGCACTCAAGGTGACCTGCTCCATGACCTTCCCTGGCACCGAGGTCAGAATGACAGCTCTATAGTTTCCTGGATCCTCCTTCCTGCCTTTCTTGTAGATGGGTGTCACATTTGCCACCCTCCAGTCCAATGGGACCTCCCCAGTTAGCCATGACTTCAGATAAATCATGCACAGCGGCTTGGCGAGCACATCTGCCAACTCCCTCAGCACCTTTGGGTGTAACCCATCCAGTCCCACAGACTTGTGTGCATCCAAATGGTGTAGCAGGTCTCTGACCACTTCCTCTTCAACGGTGCTGACCTCATTCTGCTTCCCCTCCCCATCTCCCAGCTCATGAGGCTGGGTGTCCAGGGAACAGCCAGTTCCACTGCTAAAGACTGAGGCAAAGTAGGTGTTGAGCACCTCAGCCTTTTCCTCATCCTTAGTTACCATGTTTCCCTCTGCATCCAGTAGGGGAGGGAGATTTTCTCGAATCCTCCTCTTGCTGTTGACAAATTTATAGAAAGATTTTTTGTTATCCTTAACAGCTGTAGCCAAGCTGAGCTCTAGCTGCGCTTTGGCTCTCCTAATGTTCTCCCTGCATAACTTCACTACATTTTTACAGTCTTCATGAGAGACCTGGCCCCTCTTCCAAAGGCGATAGATTCTCCTTTTGTTCTTGAGATCCAGCCAAAGGTCCCTGTTTAGCCAGGCTGGTCTCCTTCCCCGCCTGCTTATTTTTCGGCACACGGGAACAGCCTGCTCCTGTGCCTTTAAGACTTCGCTCTTGAAGTATGTCCAGCCTTCCTGGACTCCCATTTCCTTCAAGGCAGCCTCCCAAGCGATTCTGTTAATCAGTCTCTTGAACAGGTCAAAGTTAGCCCTCCAGAAGTCTAAGGTGGCAGTTTTACTAACTCCTCTCTTTGTTTCTCGAAGGATCGAAAATTTGATCATCTCATGATCACTGCACCCTACATGGCCTCCAACCTTTACCTCCCCCACAAGCTCTTCCCTGTTCACAAGAAGCAGGTCCAGGAGGGCACCTCCCCTGGTCGGCTCACTCACCAGCTGTATGAGGAAGTTATCCTCCACACATTCCCGGAACCTCCTGGATTGTTCCCTCTCTGCTGTGCTGTGATCCCAGCAGATATCCGGGAGGTTAAAGTCCCCCACAAGAACAACGGCAAGTGACCACGAGATTTCTCCCAACTGTTTGTAGAAAGCTTCATCCACTCACTGCTTTGGTTGGGGGGTCTATAGCAGACTCCCACAGCAAGATCTGCTCTATTGGCCCTTAACCTAATCCAAACACTCTCAACCCCATTATCACTATACTTGATTTCTGAGCTGTCATAGCATTCTCTTACATACAGGGCCACTCCACCACCTCTCCTTCCCTGTCTATCCCTTCTGAAGATCTTGTAGCCATCAATTGCAGCACTCCAGTCATGTGAGGCATCCCACCACGTTTCTGTTATAGCTACTATGTCATAGTTCTCGTGCTGCATCATGGCCTCAAGCTCCCCCTGTTTGTTGCTCATACTGGTGCATTGGTATAGATGCACTTGAGAAGAGCTCGTGAATCCAATACCCTCTTGTGAGCACGGACCCCATTCCCTACCAGACCCTTCTCAAGTGCTTCCACGGTTCCTAAACATCTTTCCCTTCTCTCAAATGAAGTGGCAGAGGGAGAGCCCTCACCAGTCCACCAGCCTTCAAGCTTTGGCACGCTTCCCTTGAGCTTGTTCCTAACATGCCCAGTTATCTCCCCGTCCCCCCTCATATCTAGTTTAAAGCCCTGTCAATAAGCCCTGCTAACTCTTGCCCCAGAATCCTTTTCCCCCTCAGAGACAGCTGCTCATTTGTTGCCAGCAGACCAGGTGCCTTATAAACCTCGCCATGGTCAAACCCAAAATTCCGATGGTGGCACCAGTCTCTGAGTCACGTGTTAATCAGATATGTTTTCCACCCTCTATCAGTGGTTTTCCCTTACACTTGAGGGATTGACGAAAACACGACCTGAGCTCCCGAGCCTTCAACTAGCCACCCCAGTGCTTTGAAGTCCTTTTTGAGTGACTTAAAACTTCTTTCTACCACCTCATTGTTACCTGCCTGGATAACCAATAAGGGGTAGTAATCAGAGGGCCGCACCAGACTAGTGATTTTCCTTTTAATATCTCTGACCTGAGCCCCAGGGAGGCAGCAGTCTTCTCTAAGGTATGGGTCTGGTCAACATATGGGCCCCTCTGTACCCCTCAGAACAGAGTCACCCACTACAATTACCCTCCTTTCCTTCTTACTTGAAGAAGTCATAAGTCTTGGGGCTGAGGGACAAGCAGTAGATGACTCACCAAGTGAGTCCTCATTTCCATCTTCATTTGGCTGGCTGTCTAGTTCCAACACCTCATGCCTATTGTATAATGACAACTGGGAAGGTGAGGAGGGTGGAGGAGGTTTTTGCTTGCCTTTCCGAGGAAGGACCTGACTCCATTCCCCCCTGCCCTCCACATGCCCTCCTTCTGCCTGGTGAGAGGAGGGGAGGGAGTCATGTATTTCTTGTAGAGCCTCTACCTGTTGTCTTTGACTCAGAGTGTAGCTCCACCAGTCAATCTCATTTTTTCACTCTTTGATTGATCTCAACCTTTCTACCTCCTCCTTCAATTCGATCACCTGCCTGAGCAGATCGTTTACTTGATCACACTGCACACAGACGGTGTCTCTGACTCCCTCCGATGCGAGTGCCAGGCTCAGGCACTCTTGGCAAGCAGAGACCTGCACAGTCGCCTGTCTGTGCAGGACCTATGTCTGAGTTCCCACATAGTGAGGATGAAAGGCCGAGAGAATGTATCCAGCTTTCCTTTCTCAGCCTTGTTCAAGACTGAGAACCCAAGTATTTGGCCTTGTTGGAAACTCACTTGCTCTTGCCCACCGAGCCCTGGCCAGGCTTTGGGTGGAATCCAACAGGAGAATGAAACCAGATATTTTCTGCTCAAAACAAAGGTGCCAGCTATTCTGCCTTGCTGATTTTTGGTATATAAGGCTGGACCTGCTTGCAGCGACTTTGGATGCCTCACCTACAGGTGGACACACCGCGTGGGACTTCCCACTTGCCGGGAAAAGCTCAGCAAATCCTCGCTGTAATTGGGGCTGCCCAGCGCCTGCAGGTCTGGATGATGGTAATGGGTGCAAGTGGTGATGGATCTTTCTTAATCACTATTCTCTCTGCCGCGTAGTAATGATTTGGCGCATTACCCTGTATTTTCCTATTTGTTGCTTTAGGTGTATTATTCTGCCTTTTCTTACTGCATGTTTTCTGTATCATTCTGTTACATTATTTAGTTATCCCCAGTAAAATATGCTTACTCTTTTCACTCTGGTGTCTGAGTTTAATTGGTATCCC
Source organism: Strix uralensis (assembly GCF_047716275.1). NCBI lineage: Eukaryota > Metazoa > Chordata > Aves > Strigiformes > Strigidae > Strix > Strix uralensis. The sequence goes on along the minus strand of NC_134010.1, from coordinate 1,060,697 downwards.
TAATCAGCAAAACAGCATCCCCCACATAGACACGGCCACACAAGACCACCTGCGACACCGTGAGGAGCAGGAGAGGCAGGCATGACCTGGCTGCTGGAGGAGATGGAGCAGAGGAGCCAGGAGCTGCACGGCCTCACTCTGGAAGGTGTGCTCTTCACTGCCCGCTGGACCTGGTGGGTTTGGGCCTCTTCTGAAACCCTGCTCAAGCTCTTCAGGCTCTACTGGCTCGACCAGCGCTGACTCTGACAGCAGCAGCCAGCAGTGTGGATGAGGAATGGAGGATGACTGGGAGGGCAAAGCAGACCCCAGTGACACCTCAGGTCAAGACAAGCCTCTAGAGAAAATGGGGACCTCTACTGCACCTGCCAAGCCCTCCCCAAGAACTCCTTTCTGATGGAGCTGCATCCAGCCTTGGGATGGGGCAGCACCTGTGAAAACCTGAGCAGCTCCAAGAACAACATCACCAACAGCCTGCTGCTCGCGTGCCTGAGACCATCCCTTGGGCACGTCTTCGACCAGAGCTGGGCACCGTGGGGGATCTGCCAGCAAGGTGCTGCTGCACCCCTAGGGAGCACCTCATGGGGAATGTGCTGCACCTCCTCCTCTGCCCCATGACGAGCTGAACATGAGTCAGTTCCCCGCTTCCCGTGCAGCCTCTGCACCCGCTCAGTTGTGATGATCCTCCAGCTTGGAGGTGCAGGAGGGATTTACCCTAAATAAATACCCAATAAATGGGATTGTTTGAAGAAATCCTCTGTCCATGAGCATCTGGGCAGCACTTTGTTGGGGAATGATACCTCTTGACTCCATCTCTGCTTGGTAACAAAGAGATGAAGTCTGTTCTTGTTGTTACACTTAGAAGTTTAGCGCCTTGTTCACTTCTCTGTCTTGTTCCTCAGGGCTCGGTGTTGGGGCCATTTCTGTTCAAAATCTTTATTGATGATCTTGATAAGAACATAGAGTGTATCATCAGTAAGTTTGCAGATGACACCAAGTTAAGCGGGAGTGTCGATCTGCATGAGGACAGGGAGGCTCTACAGAGAGACCTGGATAGATTGGATCGGTGGCCAACATTAACGGGATGAGGTTCAACAAGGACAAGTGGCAGGTCTTGCACTTGGGCCACAAATAACCCCTTGCATGGCCACAGTCTTCAGAGGTGTGGCAGGAGCTGTCTGGAAGAGAAGGATCTGGGGGTTCTAATTGACAAGCATGAGCCAGCAGTGTGCCCAGGTGGCCAAGAAAGCCAATGGCATCCTGGCTTGTATTAGAAATAGTGTGACCAGCAGGAGTAGGGAGGTGATAGTCCCCCTGTGCTCTGCACTGGTGAGGCCACACCTGGAGTATTGTGTCCAGTTTTGGGCACCTCGATACGAGAGAGATCTCGAGGTGCTGGAGCAAGTGCAGAGGAGGGCAACGAAGCTGGTGAAGGGCCTGGAGAATAAATCCTGTGAGGAGCGATTGGAGGAGCTGGGACTGTTTAGCGTGAGGAGGAGAAGTGTAAGGGGAGACCTCATCACTCTCTACAACTACCTGAAAGGACATTGTAGAGAGGTTGGTGCTGGTCTCTTCTCACAGGTGATTAGCGATAGAACAAGAGGGAATGGTTTTGAACTGCAACAGGAGAGGTTCAGACTGGACATGAGGAAAAACTTTTTCACAGAAAGAGTGATCAGACAGTGGAATAGGCTGCCCAGGGAGGTGGTGGAGTCCCCATCCCTGGATGTGTTTAAGGGTCATTTGGATGAGATGTTGGGGGATGTGGTGTAGGGGAGAACTTTGTAGAGTCAGGCTGATGGTTGGACTTGATGATCCCAAGGGTTTTTCCAACCTGAGTGATTCTGTCATTCTGTGATTCTCCTGGTGTTCTCCACAACCCCTCCTCCCTGCCTCCTTTCCCACAGCCCTGACCACCTCTGTCCTTGCTTCAAAGGCCGCCGCTGAAATCAGCTGTTCCATCCCTGGGTCGGGCTTTTTCTGGCTGCCAGGCATCTGGTGAGATCAACCCACCACACGTGGGTCCCTTCTTTTCCTCAGGGAAAGAGCACAGAAGGCACAAACAAAAGTAATTGTATTAGTGACGAGCAGAGTACTAGCAGGCAATGGTCTCTGAAGTTCAGAGATGTGTGAAAATCTAGAAGATGGCTCTTTGTCCCCAAAATGAGAATTAAAGCGTTGTGTGGTGATTCGTACACGTATAATGACCGATTAGGAGATTTTGTCATCGCTTGGGTGAACGCTGAAACTACATCTTAAGTGAGGGGAGGTTGCTGCAGGCGCAGCGCTGCCCTGAAGGACCCAGGCACCCAGGAAGTGGGGGAAAGGGGCCTCCTGCTTAGGGATACCCACACCACCAGCACCCCCATTCCTGAGGACCCCATTCCCCCCAGCACCCCAAAACTCCCATCCTGGGCAGGCAGGGGACAGGTGTTGAACACAGCGCTGCCCTAAGGGACCCAGGCATCTGGGAGGAGGAGGGGTTGGATATGGGGGGCAAGGGGATTTGGGGGACACCCGCCATCCCAAATTTGCCAAATTCCACCCCCGCTGCTGATCAGCGAGGGCGGGACAGGAGAAGACCCACTGCAGCAGTACTGTGGTTTGGAGCTGGTGGTGAAGGGAGAGCTGGAGTAGGGTGAAGTGAAGGGGCATGTCCGGAGGGGGTAATGGGATTGGGGGGTCAGAGGTAGTGGGGAGGGGCACTGGGAGCTGAAGGAAGAGGGGCAGGGAACTGGGAGCTGCTGGTTTAAGTGGAACTGGTCCCACTCTGCATCTACCCCCAACCACTGCCCTCCCCTGAGTGGGGGGGCGGGGCAAAGAGTTGGATAACAGTGGGGCTTCTGCAAGTGGGTGTGCAAAGGCTGGGGCTTGTGTAAAGGCTTGTGCAAGTCTGAGGGCTGGGGGAAAGGCTCATGTAACGTTTTGGAGTTGTACAAATGCGTGTGCAAACATGTGTGCAAAGTTTGCAGCTTGTGCAAAGGCCTGTGCGATGCTCAGGCTAGTACAAAAGCATGTGCCACATTTGGGGCTGGTGCAAATGCTGGTGCAATACCTGGGACTTGTGCAAGCCCTGGTGCGTCTCCAAGAGCCCCGGGGACATGGAGGGACAGGGCTGCACTGTGGGGCGCTGTGGGGCACTGGGATGAACTGGGGGCACTGGGAGTTCATTGGGTTATTAACAGCACATGCAGATAGTTAGAGGGGATCCCCGGGGGTGAGCAGCCTGTGAAGGGGGTCCTGGGACCCTCGGGGACATTGGGGGGCACTCAGGTCACCCCCTGTACCCCCCAACCAGAGGGGTCCCAGCACGCTGAAGAACACATCTGTAAGGAACTGTGTTAGACATTGTCTCAACATTGCTGCTCCGCGACCACCACTTCCCACCCCCAGCATCCTGTTGTTCTAAAGGAGTACGCTACAGAGTCCCCGACAAAACCACGACGTCCGCTCAAAGTGAGAACAACGACAGCCTTGGCAGTGCCTGCCAAGCTGTACCTGCGCGCAAGCTGGGTGCGGGGAGAAGGGACCGCAGGTCGACACCCCCCCCCCCCCGCCAGCACAGCCACCATGAACACCTGGGCATGCGCGTACGGAGGACCACGGGGCGGCACATATTACAATGAGCTCCGTGGAAATGGGCGGACTCTTCGGGGAAATCGTGGGGACTAAAGGACTGCGTACTCCTCTCTTGGTGCCACTGTCTTTGCAACCTGCCACTAACAACTGTTACCTGGAGCTGGGACCTCGGTGGAGCTTGGAGCACCACCACCTGCACCGAGGCCAAGTCTACGGAACATCGCTGGATCCCTGGTGGTGGCGGTAATTAGCTGCATCTCTACTGTTTTCTGGTTTAGGGATTCTGACTTTCTCTTTCCTTTTCTCTCTGTCCTATCGCAATTACTAATTGTTACGGGAAATAAAGTTCACAAGGTTATACAGCATCTGACCTCGTTTGTGTCTTAATCTCGCTCTTGGGATCGTTTAAGAACCCACCCCGATATTGGATCGGGACATTTTAAATGGCGTCACGGACAGGATCCCTTGAGATGAGAGTGCTGTACTAACTTGCTGTGTTGGATGCAAACCTCTCAGGATGAAATAACCCCCTTTTTGTGTTACAGTAAGTTGTGACCTCCTGAGACTGAACAGGGGGTACTTGCATACCCAGGTGTGGCCCTCTCAGGACGATAAATCCCCTTTGCATTGCTTTTGTGTTAAATTCAGATTTGGCCTCCTGAGAGTGAACAGGGGAAATTTGACATTGTGTAATATTCTGTAACTGAGGAGTTGTTGTTTTGCTTTGGAGAAAAATGAGTATTGCTTTAGAAAACCCCTCAAAAGAGGAAGTATCCAAAATAGGGAAGGAAACTTTGTTTAAATTGTTGGAGAAACATAAATCAAGACCTTCGGTGCCTGGGATGGATTGGGCCCGAGGGAACTGGTACAACTTACAGGCTGTTACTGATAGGATTGTTGCCCTGCAGAAAGATGCGAAAGTCAGGTCTGGCAAGGGCAAAGGTTTTATATGTGCAGTCCTGGGTGCCAGTCTGGCAGCTGCGGTGGAAGAGAAAAGGCAGAAGTCGTATCAAACTGATATGGTAATAGACTCCCTGCAGAGGGTCATACAGACCCTGCAGGAACAATTGAAAGAAACCAAAGAATTTCTAGAGAAGGAGAGGAAACAAAATATAATATTAAAGGATGAATTGAGGGAGCAACTTTTGAGGAAGACGGATACACTGGCGAAGGCAGAGGTGAAACTTCTGGAGAAGGGGTACGGCAAATTTGTCCCCAAGGGGATTTGCAAAAGACAAAAGAAACTGTAAAAAGCCCCCCCCCACATGTATCCGTTGGTTAAAACAGAGTATGTGTACGAGGATGATAGAGATAACCGTCCTCAGGTTATCACCAAAGAAGCCCCATTTACAGCAACCGAATTGGCAAAGTTGAAAAAGGATTTTGCAAGGACTGCAAAGGAATCAGAGGCAGAATATGTGTGGAGTGTGTCTTTGTCAGGAGGGAATGGAATCTTGTTGTCAGAGAAAGAAGCAGAAGGATATTGGGGTCCGGGTGTGTTTTTAACTACCGGCGACCGCACAGCCCCATGGTCATTAACTCAGAGAGTCACGTACTGGGCTGGAGGGCTGAACCCCTTGGAGAGGGGGGATCCCCTCGCCATAACAGGAACAGTGGATCAGTTAGTGGAAAGTGTGCAGAAGGCAGCCTGTCTGCAGATGATGTATGATCGGGAGCTCAAGCCTAAACAGGGCTCCCTGATGATGATGCCTGTGGACCCAGAGAGGATGACTCCCCTGATACGAGGACTTCCTGACTCCCTGAAACCCATTGGCATTCAGTTGCAAGGGAAGATTCAAAACACCCCCAATGCAGAAAGAATGACGGCTGCTCTGGAGGGGATAGTGACCCCTGACCACCGACAGCCAGGGAGGAAAGTATGGACATGGGGAGAGGTAGCCCAGGAATTGATTAATTTTGGGAGAAAATATGGCCCCGTTGGTGGATCGTCCCAAAGAACTGAAACCAAGGTCGTACGGGCTGTGGAGCAAATGAATGGGCGACAATCATCCATGAGGAAGGGCCAAGGCTTGGGATCACCCCGATGTCAGAATTCTGGGAGAGAGAGACCCCTAACTCGACAGGGACTGTGGCAACTAGGGCTTCAGAAAGGCATTCCCCGTGACTTGATGGACGGACTCCCAACCCAAAAATTAGAACAACTTGTGCAGAACTGGCGGGTGTCACTGCACAAGGTCTCCAGGTCCCTAAAGAGGATGGCGAGGTCAGTTGCCTCCTGCCCGGCCTGGAGGACAGCTCGCAGCTGTTACACCTCCACCCCCAGCAATCCCTCTCATTTTCCAGGACAACCTGTCTTGGTCGCACTTCCTACAGTGGGCACAGTGCCACTGGTGTTGGACACACCCCTTAATAAGTACACCTGGAAGGCCAAAGATGCTTATAGAAAGGAGCACAAAATTAATACAAGGTGGATTATTCCATCTTTCTGATTATAACTCACCTCCGGTTCTCAAAAGGAACCGAGAAGATTTTTCTTTCCTTTTCTCTCGCAGGTCAAACCTTCCCTGGAGAACGATATCCTGAGTCACGACGGGGGATCCTTATGTGGATTTTGACCCTTTGTATAGTATTGATGTCTGTTGCCTTATTAATATTTGTAGGATGTGTTGTGTACCATCGTCGAAACTGTTTTGGGCGACTGTTCTCCTCTCCCTTGGTTCCGGAGGAAGCTCTGGCTCTCTAAGTGCTAACCGAGAATGGTGGGTCAGCAATTTCAATACAGTCCATACTGGACTGAGGATGCTGATCCCTGGCAACTCCACTTTCCTGGAAAAGGTATTTGTTGCCTTAAATGGACAAAAAGAGAGAGGAGTACGAGTTGGGGAAAGTGTTTGTGAATGGGCTTTATCCCCAGGCTTTGATTATTATGACCCCTATTGTAGGCCACCACTCCAGTCACGGGGTGGTATAACAACCCACTACCTCAGTTGGGAATAAGACTATATGATAAGCTAGGGAACAAGAGGACTGTCCGCAGCAAACGATCTGTTGAGTTTATCAACAATCTCAACAGATGCGCACTGCAATCCTTCAACATCGTATGGTTTTAGACCACCTACTAGCTGAAGAGGGAGGAGTGTGTGGAAAACTTAATGTTTCTAATTGTTGTCTGGAAATAGCCGATGTAGGTGAAGTAGTCCTTCAACTGACCACAGATATTAGGAAACCAGCTCATGTCCCTGTTCAAACATGGAATGGTTGGAGTGGTGATCTATGGTCTTGGCTACCCGGAGCACCATGGGTAAAGCAACTTCTATTTTATCTCCTATGTGCATTTGCCGCCCTGATGTTTTTGCCGTGTATTCTTCCTTGCTTTATTCAGTTAATCCAACATGTTGTTTCTAACATGCAATTTATATCTATTGTCACACCTGATGGTGTAAAGCAGATTCGTATCGTTCGCCAACCAAAGCCTGTAGCTGTATCAATCATTTAAACAGCACATGCGCTCTGGGCTGAGGGCGTCCATTTTGGCAGATCCCCGGCTCAGGCCAGTCCGACCACCTTTTACTCTCCGGCATCGCAGTTGGTGATAATAATCAGAATGTATGCCCTTTTAATACTTGATTTTCTGGCTCTTACTTTGTTGGCTATTGCTGTATTTACTCTTGCGTTTTGTATGTTTTCATCCGGTAAGTGTCCATGTAAACCGTCTTGTAGTTGTGCTGTCTCGTGTAAACAACCACCTCCCTCCCCTCCCCGCCGCCAAGGGCCGAGAGCACATTCCTCGGTCCGCCCTAAGACGGGACCAAGGGCACATTCCTCGGTCCGGTCTGAGACAGAGCCGAGAGCTCATTCCTTGGTCCAGTTTGAAGTGGAACCAAGATCGCATTCCTCAGTCCGGGTTGGGATAGAACTGAGGACGCATTTCCCGGCCCTGGCTGAGACAGCGCTTTAACTTTGTTTAGTTAAAAAAACCTGTTAGTCAATACTGTTACTGTTATCTTTTTATATGTTTACTTAGGATGTTGTTAATGTTGTTATAGATAGTGTTGTTTATTTACCTTTAAGTTTGGGAAAGAAGTTTCTAGGCCCTAATGATGCATGCGCAGTAGGAAAAGGGGGCAGGGAAAGGAATTTTTTCCTGCTGCGCATGCTGATCCCAACTGCAGCGGACGGTGTGGACGGCCAGAGACTCAAACATTTTGTGGTATTTTGGTTAAAACCGCGGGCAAAGATGGAAGATGTGTCAGATTTTATTTTGATTCACATTGTAGTCTTTGCTTTCTTAATCGCTATCCTAATTGTTATGCTTATTCTCCTTTTTTGTCCCTGTAAATGTCGATCATGTAAACTGCCATTACGTTCTTCTGTTAATTCATCGGAACCTTAAAATTAGTTCATAAGATGCTTTGGCTTTATAAAGTTGGTTAGTTGTAAGCGTGATATATCTGTTAAAAGATGTTATTGGTTATGTGTTTGTCAGTTAAAAATGTTTATATTTGTTGTTAATGATATGTTTGTTAGTAAAAATGCTTATAGCTGTTAAGGATATTGTTAAAGACATGTTTATGGAAAGAAAAGTTGTTGGAAATCTCATTTGTTATTGTATTTTGCTCTTTTCTGGTATTCTCTCTCTCTCTCTGTACTGTTATCTTTATCGCCACCATGAAGGCAGCAATGTTGAGCCACGGGGTGGTGTAAGGAACTGTGTTAGACATTGTTTGTCTCAACATTGCTGCTCCGCGACCACCACTTCCCACCCCCAGCATCCTGTTGTTCTAAAGGAGTACGCTACAGAGTCCCCGACAAAACCACGACGTCCGCTCAAAGTGAGAACAACGACAGCCTTGGCAGTGCCTGCCAAGCTGTACCTGCGCGCAAGCTGGGTGCGGGGAGGAGGTCGACAACCCCCCCACCACCACCAGCACAGCCACCATGAACACCTGGGCATGCGCGTACGGAGGACCACGGGGCGGCACATATTACAATGAGCTCCGTGGAAATGGGCGGACTCTTCGGGGAAATCGTGGGGACTAAAGGACTGCGTACTCCTCTCTTGGTGCCACTGTCTTTGCAACCTGCCACTAACAACTGTTACCTGGAGCTGGGACCTCGGCGGAGCTTGGAGCACCACCACCTGCACCGAGGCCGAGTCTACGGAACATCGCTGGATCCCTGGTGGTGGCGGTAATTAGCTGCATCTCTACTGTTTTCTGGCTTAGGGATTCTGACTTTCTCTTTCCTTTTCTCTCTGTCCTATCGCAATTACTAATTGTTACGGGAAATAAAGTTCACAAGGTTATACAGCATCTGACCTCGTTTGTGTCTTAATCTCGCTCTTGGGATCGTTTAAGAACCCACCCCGATATTGGATCGGGACAACATCTCAGGATGCTGAAGAATGTCTCAGGACACTGGGGGACACTGGGGGGAACATATGGGGACACTGGGTGACCCCAGGGACATGGAGGGACTCCCCCAGGCTACCCCTGTCCTCATAGAGGGGTCCCAGGACACTTGGGGATGCTGGAAGACACTGGGGGACACACATGGGGACACTGGGGGATGCTCACAGACACTTTGGGGATCCCCAGGCCACTCTTTGTGTCCCCATAAAGGGGTCCTTGGGACACAGTGGGACACAGGAGGGGAACACTGTGAGAGACCACCAGGCAACCCCACCCACCCACATATATGGGTCCCAGGAACACATGGGGACCCTTAAGTCACATGGGGACACTTCAGGGGGATCATGGGGACAGTGGGGAACCCCCAGGCCACCCCCTGTCCTTATAGAGGCATCCCAGGACACTGGGAGACCTGGGGGAGACACTGGGGGGCCCCCAGGACACTCCCCAGCCCCATAGAGACATCCCAGGACACTTGGGGACACTGTGGGGGGTGACACAGGGAGAGCAGAGGACCACCAGGCCACCCCCTGTTCCCAGCAGCAGGGTCCCAGAGCGGTCACTGAGCAGACTGGGGGGACTGTGCCACTGCCCGGGGATCCTGTTGGCTTTGCCAAAGGAGAAGGGGGGCAGTTGTGGACTGTCTCGAGGCTCTGATTTGGGGGGGACAGCACTGGAGGCGGTGGCAGAGGGGTTGCTGTGGTGGTGGCAGTCATGGGTGTCCCAGTGTCCCCCTTGGTGTCACTGGTGGGGGACAAGAACAACATGCTGTACTTCTGGATGCTGCCGGTGACAGTGGCACTGGGATCGTGGGTGCCACTGACACCAGTTTGACTGATACTGGAAAAACTGGTTGAAGAAAACTCTCTAAGACTCAAAGTTAGAGTATTACAAAGCAGGCATTCTTTGTTGCAGCGCTGGATGCACGGGGGATTCCTCCACGTAGCGTGCACACCCAAGCCCCTTAGTGTATGACTTAAATGCAGGTATCTCATACATATTCATGAGGTTACACAACACAGACATACATATTTACTGCAAAGGTGTGGTTAGTTCAAAAAGATGTGTCAGCAGTTCTAAAACAATTATGTCACTCTTGCGCCTGCACGTTGTCTCCTGGTGGTGGTTGTCGGGGGTCTTCAGGAGGAAGGCCAGTAGTCTTCCTCGTCACCCTTTCCCCAATTTCGACATCACCAGTCCCCTGAAAACCAGATCCTTCTGACTAAATCCCCCGTCATCCACCTTAACTGAAATGAGATGCGCACCCTTGGGTCTGGACTCATTCTTTTGGGTCATAAATGTCCGTTATCTTCTGGTGCCAGGGGCCCAGACCCATTCTGTTGGGTCATAAAATGCCCGTTATCTTCTGTCGCCATGGTTCTACATCCTCTGTCCTTGGGGCCTCTATCTTTGTTTATGTGAGCTTGCTTCTTTGTTCCCACAGCTCAAAATGCCTTGTTCCCACAGCTCAAAAGGCCTTAGTTAAACAGACAACTCTTAGGCCTACTGTGGCTAACCATCTTTTAGTTATGTGCTCAATTTCTTAACATTTCTATATCATGACCACAGGCTGGACACTGGGGAGAGTGGTGGTGCCAGGGGAGGTGGCTGTGGGCACCGGGCTGGTGCTGAAGGTCATCACCTGTGGGGCAGTGGAACAGCATGGGGCACGGGGACTGTGGGGGTTATGGGTATGTGGGGACAGTATGGGGCATGGGGATACGGGGGGTACCCCTCGGAGCAGGTGGGATGGGCGAGCCCAGGATCCCCCATGAGACCAGGTGTTTGGTTCTGCACTTGCCGCAGGATCAGCCGCCCCAGTGACATGGATGCCACCAACCTCAGAGGGGGTGGCAGTAGGCTGAGGATGTCCCTGCCTGGGGAGTGCCGATGTCACTGTTGCCATGGTGACCCACCAAGTGTGTCCCTGCCCATATATGGGGGTGCCGATGTCACCGTGTCCACTGTGACCCACCAAACGTGTCTCTGCCCATATATGGGGGTGCTGATGTCACAATGTCCGCTGTGACCTGCGGGGACAAGCCTATAAAAAGGATTGCTGGGCTCAAGCCATGCGTCAGTGCGACCTGGGAGGTGAGGAGAGGGCAGGGGAGGGATGGGGCTTGCGGGGGGCTGCCGAGGGAAGAGGGGGGGTGCCACACCTCGGGGCACTGGGGCTGTGCTGAGAGCTGACATGCACCCCGCTTCTCCTTCAGAGTCAGCCGAGGAGCATCTTGGAGAGACACCCCAGTGCTGCTGGGACAGGGACGCTCCCAACGCTCGCTGTGGTTCGTGCGCCATGTCTGAGTGGGAAGAGGAGGAGGCCCCCGACTTGATGGAGGAGGGTGAGAGCAAAGTTTCCCTCCCACAGCACAACAGGAGGAGCTGTCAGGGCGGTCAGCGTGGGGCTGAGCATGGTGGCAGGGGGAGGCAGTGCCTGCAATGCCCCTTCCTTGCCACAGCCCCCAGCTCTTCCCCTCAGCCCCTCAGGGACAGAGCAGGTCCCTGGGGACAATCCCTCAGGGACGCTTCTCCCGGCCCCGCAGAGGTGCTCATTCCTGCCGGCATTTGCTCTCTCCCCTCCAGTGTGTGTGCTCTGTGGCCGGGCACAGGCTGACCTGGATCTCTGCGGGGAGAAAATCGAGAAGGAAATGCTCTGTGCCCATCTGTTTTGCGTGGTGAGTGCCCCAGGTCTCCCTCCAGCTCGCTGAAAGGCACTCCCGGCCACACTCTCCTCATCAGCTCCTCTCTTCTCTTCTCTTCTCTTCTGCAGATTTTTGCCAGTGAGCTTTTTCACTGGCAGGATGAGGAATCAGGGCTTCTGGCAATTCTCCCTGAGGACTTTCCCCGCATAGTCAAGCGGGCAGCACAGAAGGTGAGGACCTGACAAGATCAGGGAGATTTGTGTCAGGAGAGGTTTGGGGGAGCTTAGCCCAGAGCCCAGGAAAGAAAGCCAAGCCCCTCCAAGCAGCTCTGGGACAAAAGCCTTGCTCCAGGCAGCTTCACAGAGGCTCCAGCCCAGGAGCCTCATGTGCCGGGCAGGTCTGTGGGTTGTGGTCCAAGCAGCAGCCACATCCTGCACCCTGTCCAGAGGTGTGGGGCTGGCTGGGGAGGCCCTGAGGCTGCCGCTGATGGGGGGCTGTTCTGCTCTTTCTAGAAATGCTTCGTCTGTGGTAAGAACGGGGCCGCCATCACCTGCTGTCGGGAGGGCTGCGACCGCAGCTTCCATCTGCCCTGTGCCATGGAGGGTGAATGCGTCACCCAGTACTTTTCTTCGAACAGGTACCTCCTCTTCCCTCCTCGCCCCCACCTGGGGAAGGACCCAGCACTTCTCACCTCACCCATCCCTTCTCCCCCCCAGGTCCTTCTGCAGGGAGCACTGCCCAGAGCAGGAGGTGGAGGCGGCTCTCTCTCCCCTCCTCGCCCCCACCTGGGGAAGGACCCAGTGTTTCTCACCTCACCCATCCCTTCTCTCTTCCCCCCAGGTCCTTCTGCAGGGAGCACCGCCCAGAGCAGGAGGTGGAGGCGGCTCCGGAGAAGAACACTGACTGCCTCATCTGCCTGGAGCCTGTGGAGGACAGAAAGTCCTACCACACCATGGTGTGCCCCGCCTGCAAAAGCGCCTGGTTCCACCGGGGCTGCATCCAGGTAGGAGCCGTTCCCTCTGCCCCGGGACACGACATGTGCTGGGCAGCACCAGGGCCTCACTCCTGCTCCTTTTGTTTCTGCTGCAGGGCCAGGCTCGGTACACTGGTATTTCTTTCAACTGCCCCGTCTGCAGAGACGAGCATGACTTTATCCTGGACATGCTCACCATGGGCATTCGAATCCCCTTGAGGTTGGTGTCCTGCCCGCCCAGCTCACAGGACAGGAGGCTACAAGCCCTGTGCCATGCCAGGGGCTTCCCCTGCAGTCCTGGCCCTCCACTGTCCTTACTGCCTGGGCTTCAGCTTCACGGAGGAGCTGTAAACCGGGCAGGGGGGAGGAACAGGGCTGCCCTGCACCGACCTTATACCAGGGCAGCAGGGGCTCAGCGATTTCCCTTTCTCCATCAGATTGCCATCATGGGACAACGGGCCTCTAGACGAAACGCTAATTGAGAGGCACAGCCGCTGCAATGCCCGAGAGTGCCTTTGTCCCGGAGGCAGGGAGCAGGCAGAGGAAGAGGGGTAAGTTGCAAAAGCAGCACCCTGGGCTCTGCACGGGATGTCTGTGTCGCCAAGAGCTCGAAGCGGAAGGACTGAGAACAGGAGCTGTGCCACACAATCCCGTGCTGCCATCACTTTGTCCTCACAGCCATGAACCCTTTTGCTTCCCCAGGCCCTGGGAACTGCTCCTGTGCAGTTCCTGCGCTGCCGAGGGCACCCACCGGCGCTGCTCCAACTTGAGGATCAGCAGGACCAGCTGGGAGTGTGAGAGCTGTGCTGGCCAGGGCACCGGTAAGAGGCAAAGCACCTTCATGCCCCTGGGCTGGGGCCAGGGCCCAGGCAAGGCCTGGCAGGAAGTGCCTAGGCTGCACTTGGCAGAGCCCCTCTGCTCCAGAAGGGCTGTGGCTACCTCTCTGGCCTCTCCACCAGTGGCTTCTGTTCCCGTGACCTTTCTGCTTCCCCTTACAGACTCCAGTGACAGCTCAGAGATTGATGGCTCTGGCACTGGTGGCTACCAGTCATCCCACGGCTTGCCAGCACCAGAGAGCAGCAGCTCCAGCATTGGTAGCCAGGCGGTACTGGGGCCATCCCACGACTCCCAAGTGCTTGAGGGCAGCAGCAACTCCATGTCATCTGGGCCCGACCACACACGACGCCGCACCCAGGTGCAACGTCGGGCTCAGACGCCCTACAGCCGGCCTAGAACACGCCGGGAGAGAAGCCGCGTGCCAGGACCAAGTGCTGAGAGGAGCACCGTCGGCCAGCCAGCGCTGGGGACGTCCCACGGCTCTCCAGTACCGGAGAGCAGCAGCCCCAGCAATGGTAGCCAGGCAGCATTGGGGCCATTCCACAACTCCCAAGTGCTTGAGGGCAGCAGCAGCTCCAGGTCATCTGGGCCCGACCACACACGACGCCGCACCCGGGTGCAACGTCGGGCCCAGACGCCCTACAGCCGGCCCAGAACACGCCGGGAGAGGAGCTGCGCTCCAGCACCAAGTGCTGAGAGCAGCACCGTCGGCCAGGCAGCGCTGGGGATGTCCCACGGCTCCCCAGTACAGGAGAGCAGCAGCCCCCGCACCGCCAGCCACCTGCCATCGGGGTCCTCCTGCCCCTCTCCACCGCTTGAGAGTGGCAGCCGCTCCAGCCGCCGTGGGCCCACGCGGATGAGGGACTGCTCCCGTGTGGAACGTCGGGCCCAAAACCCTTACAGCCGGCGCGGACACAGACGTGGGACCAGCCGTACACCGTCCCCGCGTGCTGGCCCTGATCCCCCTCCACCGGCGCAATAAAGTTGACCATTGATCTCTGCCCTGGGAGACTCCACGCTCATTTGTCGGCTTCCTCCTCTCCTTTTCTCGAGGGGCAGAGCTAGGGGCTGGGCCCAGAGGGTTTTCTTCCCCCGGGGCCTGGCAGCACCTTGCCCAGACCTCCCTCCTTGCGGGCTGGCCTTGGCTGGCTGCCCAGCGCCATGGCCGTGTGCTTCGGGCCTCACTGGCCCCGCAGCTGACTCAGTCTCCCCGGGGAAGATTCACACCAGTTACAAAGCTACTTTTCTTTACAAGTTCCGCTCAGTGTCATGGCTGGAGTTGTGACATGGAGATTGCTGTAGATGGTCTTGCAACAGTAGCCAAAGGGCATTCCCCTTGCCCAGTTCCAGGTCCTGTTGCCCACCCTGATTGCTGCTGTACCAGACCCATCCAAACACACCATCAGCTCAGGCCTCACAGAAGGTCCTAGGAAGGAATCTTGTCCCCTGTCGCAGTAGAGACGGACATGACAAACATCAGTTTGTGTGAAATGACCAAAATGGCTGCAAAAGCACCTTTATTGTTCTAATAAGCCTTTTTATAACCTTCTCCAAAGTAGGTGTTCATACAGGTTTGGTTTACTTTAGTAGCTAACAGTTCACGATTGGGTGATAGTTTCTCACCTGAATCGTCAGGACAGTTCTTCTTATCTTAGTTCTCTAATCTTGTTTCCATGGCACTTCTCGGGACTTTCTGGCCTCTCATGGATACACTTGAATCTCGTCAAGGTTAAATTCTTCTTCAGTTAGACTAGAGGCAGACCCTCTGTCTCCCCCGACAATTCCCCCTTTTTGTATTTGTGCTAGAAATATTGCGAGAGCAGTCTTCCGCAGGGCCCTTTGCAGAAGACTGACAAGACAGGGCAACATTAAAAGCACGGTCACAATTATCAAGATCAATACCCCCACAGTTTTGACCAGAGATATCAACCATCCAGAAAGTCCCCAACCTTTAAACATCTTTGTTAACCAATCTAATCCATCCTCTTCTGTTAAACGCTTGACACCATCCTTTAGCTGCTGTATGCTTTTGAAAATAGATTCTGAGTGGTCAGACAAAATCATGCAACACATTCCATCAAAATCTTCACATCCATGTCCTTGTGCTAGAAGCAAAAAGTCAATAGCAGCTCTATTCTGTAAAGTAGCATGTCTAACACTATCAACATTAGTTAAAAGGCCACTTAAAGCTAAAGAGGTAGCATTAGTCTGTTTGCTAAGCCAGCATCCCAACTTATTTAAAGTTCTTAGGGCATTTGCAACACCAACTCCTGGTGCCAATATGGAGGCTGTTATGATCTGACCTGGATTCCAGAATTCAATGTTATCTGACAAGAACTGCTAAACTGATGAACACACAAGCATCCATTATGACAGAGTCTAGCAACTCTAGTTCTTGGGGTTCTTGCGTAACCTGTGGAAGGTGACTATATACACCATCCCAATTATCTATACAATTTTTTGGAGAGTTGCAAAGAGAGAAGGGCTGAAGGGTTTGTGGGATTGGCCATGTGTCTACTGGCAATCCCACCAAACACGTGGAGAATGGATTTTCCGGGTTCGCAGTAGAGAGGCACAAGGTTTCTTGATGTGTCATGTTTGCCAAAGTTACCCAGACATTCTGCTTGGGTTCTGGAACTACCCATCCTTCACCCTGATGCAGGTTCCAGCACAGGCCAAACACACCGAGCAGGAACCCAGCGAGGGCCGGCATCTGTAGAGACACAAGCATAACCCCTGCCCCAGGTTAATAGCTCACATGGTCCACTCCACTGGCCAGTAATTAGATCCCTAACATGCACTTTGACTCCCTTTTGCAAGTCCTGTTTTGAAAAAAGAGAAGAGAAATGTTGAAAAAGAGGAGGTAGAGAAGAATTATCCCCATAATGGAGAAAGTTAAGAACATAAACTGCTTTATCTAAACATGCCTGTGGTGGTTCCCCAATCATTCCCCCTTTTTGTTTTTGAAGCTGCCGCTTCAGTGTGCCATGTGCATGCTCAACAATTGCTTGTCCTGTTGGGGAATGGGGAATTCCTGTAACATGAGTTAAATTAAAAAATGTTTGAACTTTTTTGTGAAACATATGCTGGGCCATTGTCCATTTTAATTTGGTGTGGCACCCCAAGCATAGAAAAAGCCTTTTGGAAATCTCAAATTACATCTTTTCCTGTTTCTTCACTATGTACTGTTGCTACTAAGGCATGAGAATAAGTATCAATAGAAACATGAACATATTTCTGTCTGCCAAATTCATTTATATGAGTAACATCAGTCTGCCAGATTTGTAAAGCCTGCATACCTCTGGAATTAGTACCAAAATACACTGGTGTGTGAGTTCCTTGGCAATCAGGGCAGGCAGCTACAATGGACCGAGCTTCCGTATGAGACAAGCTGAACTGCCGTCGTAAAGCTCAATATCCTTGGTGAAAAAATTGATGTGATAACACAGCTTGTTGCTTTATGTTTGGAACAGTACTCAGAGTCATAGCAGAAACAAGAACATCCGCTCTGGCATTGCCTTCTGTATAAAATCCTGGTAATGTGGTATGACCACGGATGTGCATGATAAAATAGGGTTCTGTCCGTAGTTGAATACTTTTCCAGAGTTCTAAAAGTACATCAAATAATAATTGATTGTCTGACATGGTCAAAACCACTTTGTCTAGTCGAGAAACTAAGTTAGCTACACATGCTGAGTCAGTTACAATATTTACAGGAGTAGAAAAAATAGAAAAAACAACAGCCATTGCACGCAGCTCTACTACTTGTGGAGAACCATTTTGATATACTACTTTGTTGTTCCAGTTGTTGTTTTCATACCATACTACTGCTGCTTTACCTGTTTTTCCTGAGCCATCTGTAAAAACAGTAAGGCCGTTCACTGGTTCTGGGTGGCTTAAATTTTTCTGACCAAATGGTACTTCTCGAGCAAATTTCAGAAGTGGGTGTGATGGCAGGCGACATGATATCTGTCCCTGAAAGCCTGTCATGGCTGCTTGCAGCTCATAATTATTCGCCAGACGCCTTCAAAATACCAATTTTGAACAGGTAAAACAATCGTAGCTGGGTCACGCCCTGTTAGTTCTGTACATCGTTTTCTGGCTTTTATGATTACATCAGCAATAAGCTCAAACAGTCCAGGAACAGTTTTTCGTGGTCGGAATGACAGAAACATCCATTCCAAAATATGTAATGGGTCATCCCACTCAGAATTCCACTGCACTAAAGCACCAAATGGCACAGTTCTGTCAATTAGTACAAAGAGTTGCACCAATTGAGACAGATCTATTCGAGAAACAAATTTCTCGTGTATAGATCATTCCACCATGTGAATTACATTTGATGCTTCCTCAGTTAATATTCTGGGTTCTGTTGGATCATTGGAATTTTTTAATAATTCCAATAAAGGTTGCAGTTGTGAATTGGTCAGTCCGAGATAGGGCCTGATCCAATTCAGGGATCCCATTAACTTCTGTACATCATTAAGGGTTTTAACTTCAAGGTTAAGTTTCACAGGTTGAGGCATTACCTGCTTACCTGTAACTGTCATTCCTAGATATTTCCAGGGTTCTACTTTCTGTACTTTTTCAGGGGCAATAACTAATCCATATTGTTGTAATGAATCCCTGGCTAAATTCTCCATGTCATTCAACTGCTCCTTGTTGTTTGATGCTAACAGGATGTCATCCATGTAATGGTAACAATAACTGGTAGGGAATTTTTCCCTTACAGGTGACAAAGCTTGTGCCACAAACTATTGACGAATTGCTGGTGAATTTTTCATGCCCTGCGGCAGAACTCTCCATCGATATCTTTTTGCAGGTTCTGCATGATTGACAGAAGGCACAGAGAATGCAAATTTTTCTCTGTCTTGAGAGGTTAATGGTATTGTAAAAAAACAGTCCTTAAGGGTCATGATAATGATTTCCCAATCTTGAGGGATCATGGCAGGTGAAGGCATGCCTGGTTGTAGAGCCCCCATCGTAGCCATGACAGCATTGACTTGCCGCAGGTCATGCAAAAATCGCCATTTTCCTGATTTCTTTTTTATTACAAACACTGGGGTGTTCCATGGGCTCTGAGAGGGTTCAATGTGTCCAGCAGCTAGCTGTTCTGCCACCAATTCTTGCAGGGCTTTTAACTTCTCAATTGGTAGGGGCCACTGATCCACCCAGACAGGGTTATTCGTTAACCAAGTTAAAACAAGCGTGGGCTGTCTAACACCGTGCAGCACAGTGACCCCCATTAAAAATCCGTGGTAATTCTCACCCCCCATTGTGACAAGTAATCCCTCCCCCATAAATTGAGGGGAGCTGCCGTCACATATGGTTTGACATATGCTTGTTGGCCCTCAGGATTGGTAATCAGAACTGCCGTGGCTGCCGTCCTTGCTCACGCGGATCCTCCCAGCCCCACTACCCCTGCAACCCGCATTCTCTGTCGGCCAGGTGGGTGGCCACAGATAATCAGCAATAATAGTCACATCGGCTCCAGTGTCCAGGAGCCCCGCAAGCCTTACTGTGGTAGGCGATTGTCCGTGATTTGACAGCGCACACGTCATATGTTGTCGGGATGATGAAACAGTCTGAGACCAGCAAACTTGAGGGGGTCCCGTAGAGCTGAAGCCTCCATCGCATCACAGTCACTGTTCTGCTTTTGAAACACAACTCGGAAAAAGAATAAGTTGAGCAGGCGAGTACCTTTTGGGATTGTTACTGGTGGGTAGGGGGTTGAAACCAGTGCGCAGATTTGACCTGTAAAATCAGCATCAATAACTCCTACATGCACAATCAGTCCATTTAACGTGCTACTTGATCTTCCTAGTAGCAATGCACTCAGTCCTCGTCCTATAGGACCCCTCGCATCAAGAGGGACCTTAACAATGTCTTTGGTGACTATAGTTACTGTGTCGGCAGTGGATACATCCAACCCTGGTGAGCCAGTTGTTGCGGCTGATAGCTGTTCGCAGAGGGGAGTTGGCCGGCTGTCGGGAGGGGATTTGTTGTCCTCGCGTGCCCTTTCGCACTCTTTTTGTGGTTTCCCTCTAGTGGCTGCCCGTTAACATGAAATTTGGAACGACATTGTCTTGCAAAATGTCCCAGTTTTCCACATTTGTTACAATTAGTTCCCGGTAGGATGTTCACCGGTTGTTTACCTGGTGATGCTCTGTTTGGACAGGCTACCTTCATGTGCCCTTCTTTGCCGCACCCAAAGCATTTCCCTGAATTTCTTATATTCATAGCAGTAGCTAGGGTGGCCACTTGCGCTGCCATCTGAGCAGCCACCTTATGTTCCACTGTCCCAACCTTAGAACACACAGCCACCATGTCAGGAATAGAAGGATCTCCCGGTAAAGTCTGTATTATCTTTTGGTAAAGCTTAATCCCGAGCTTACAAAAAAATTACTCACCATTCTTTTGCAGAGGAAGGTGATTATAACTTTTAAAAAACACTGGTAAAGGATGGAAACTGAGGGATGAAAGAACTTCAATGTCATCCAACGTGGCACTGCTGGATCTAGGAATGAATACAGTTCTCTTTCCTTAGACTGCTAACGTTAAGGCGCCCCCTTAACGAGCCTGGCTCCTGCCCTCCCAATTGCTCACAAACGGTTATAACAGCCCATCATCTCCCAAAGGCCTGGCACACCTGTGCCTGGGATGGGGTCAAATGGGAACAATAACGGAGTTGCACATTCGTCAACTTCTTGTGCGACTGCTGGAAGGCACCAGAATACTTCGTTGTTTGAGCTGGGCGTGAGCAAAAAGTATCTGATAAAAGTCAATTATCTTGGACCCTATAAATGGCGACCCCAAGGGAGACCCTCTGAGCTCTCCTGGATCGCAGCGGGCCTGTGACCAGCATCTCCCCTGAGCTGGGACGCCTCTCAGGTACCAAACCCTTACGGTGTTGTGTGCTGCCACAGCTGACGGAAGGCCAGGGCGAAGTCAACCCGCTCGAGTCTCAATTATCGCCGGTTGAGGAATGCCGAGGCATTGTGGGTATTTACTCTAAACTTGAGAGGAGGGAAATTTTCCTTTGAGCTAGCTTCTCTTTCACCCACTCTTTCTCTGCTTACTGGTGTGTGGGTACATACTTCATTCTACTGGATCCGGATACTTTTGTCTCTGTGTGTGTTTATACATTTTGTGTTTGTCTATGCGCATGTACATATGTATAAATTAAGATATCATAAAGTAAGTTAGTGTGAATCTTGTCATCTTAGAATCTGTAGATAAGTTGCTATTTTTATAACATTTTCTGAATTCTTTTGTAATGATCAAGTGCTGTTAGTTATTAATAAATCTAGATTTCCTGTTAAATCATAACCGTGTTAATACTTTCATCCGCGACAGATGGAGATGTCCCCAAGAGCCAGTTTGGGGTCTCCTGTGTCCCCTCAAGGTCATGGGGTATCAACGTGGGGGATGTGTCATAGATGGGGCTGTCCCCAAGAGCCAACTTGGGGTCCCCATGTTCCCTCCCGTCCCCAGGGTATCAATTTGGAGCCCTCCAGAAGACCCATGGGAGTATGGGGGAAGTGTCTCCATGTCCCTGTGTCCCCCCTGGGGTGTCCCTGTGTCCCCCATCCCGGTCGATGCTGTTGATGCACAAGTGGAGGCGGCTGGTGGCTTTTTTTGTCAGCCCAGTGTGGTCTCCTTCCATGGGGGTGGGGGGCACATGGGTGACAATAGGGTCCCCAAATCTGAGGGGAAGGCTTGTGGGGGGCATTGGGAGGTGTCCTCGAGGGGTTGGGGGTGCAGGGATGTGGGGTCGGCATCGGTGGGACCCCCCCCCAAACCCCTGCAGGGGATGGTGGGGACAGCAAGCACACGGTGTGTGTGGCAACTGGGGGTCTGTGTGTGGGGGAGTGACAACGCTGGGACCCCCACAACCTCTGCTTGTGCTGCCTTCAATACATAATGCCCGTTCTGATGGCAGGAGCACTTCTGATGTAACTTCACGCCCCACAGTCTTACCTGCCACTTCATGCTGTCTTTCAGCACAGTCCTTCCCCCCACTTCAGGCACTTGTGATTTCACAAAATCCCTCAAGACAGCCTCCAGCCTTGTGCCTTCCACTTCCAGTTTCACAACTTGCCCCCCAAAAGGTGCCTCAGCCCCATCCTGCTCACGATCAAATCCACACCTCATGTCTCTATGAAGACAGCCCCTTGCCAGCATTTACTACCTACCCACAACACCTCACTCATCTTCTCATCATGTACAGTCCCTCTGTGTGCATGAGCTGCCACCACCATGGTGTCCAGACCCACCTGTCACAGTCAGTGGAGTGATGTCATGTCCCGCTCAGACAAGGGAGACAAGTGACTCAGATTTGCAAACCCCCAATGGAGCGGACAACAAGTCTCCATGTCCAAACATTTATTAACTACCCACAAGGTACTAATGGAACAGACGATAATTGGCTAAGTATATAGCAAGTTGTGGCAAGCAATAGAATATGCCTTGCATTTCTTAATGGGAAAGGGAAAAGAGGGAGATAGAGGGAATGGGGAAATACAGATCACCGGTCTGGGTTTCTGCACTGATCCCGCCAGGAGGCATCTGTCTTCTTTGCTTCACTGCATTCTCCAGGCCGCCCCCCTTTCTTTCCCCCCCTTGATTTATACACACTTTCCTTGGGTCCATCCCCTAGGTCAACCCACATACCTACGTATCCCATGTACGGGGAGGGGTAAGGTGTTTCATGGGATGATGTAATTAGCATGATCATGTTAGCCTTCGTTAGCATATTAAGGGATGTTAACTTTAATATGCATTTCATGGATAATGAAGCAAAGTTCATTCACCGGACAGATGGCCCTTGAAATTTGTCCAGGTGTCCCAGAGCAGAGCTGTCCTTTCTCCACAGGGCTCCCTCCTCCGGCTGCATCCTGTGTTATTCGGGCAGCCTTATCAGCTTCAACCTCCACACTATCCTCCACACTATTGTGAGTGTTTAAGGCATTCCTTAGATCAGCCTCAACTTTTGCTTTCTCAGGCTGTTTTTCTTAGTTTCTCACAGGCCTGGTTTCTCATCTCTCACAGTGAACAAAAGCAAACAAACCCCTTTTATTTCTAGACAATACCACCTTTGAGTCTTGTTAATTTCACTGAGTATAACTATATATAAATATCTATAGATTTGTGTGTATATATATATACACCAACATATGCCCAACAAGTACCTGTATCAGAGTACAAGATTTGGGTCATGGTTTTCTCTTTAAAAGCATAGTGTCATTATATAAATTATAAATTATATAATTTATTCTATAGTGTATTTAATAAGGATAAAATTACTTCACCGTACAGATCTTGATATCAAATGTAGAAATCTTTTTCTACATTGTTAACATTATTAACGTTAATAAAACTGTTCTGTCCAGCTTGTTATCCTTTTGGTTATGAAAACAGTCTGCCTGTATTGTATCAGAAAGAAGAAAACCATCTAATCTGCCAGTATAAAGTAATTACAATATGCTGTCTGTCTGAAAGGGAGGTAGTTTTTTGGCTTGTTGGGAGAGTTCTATCCTGTCATTGCATCTGATATTTATAGATGTTATTCTGCTGGGTGCCTTCCTCCCTCTTCACTTCAAATAGGATCTGTACACACTCAAACTGCGGATGTTACTAGGCCACGCCTACACGCTTAACTCCACTTACTCGAAATAGGAATTTTCTGTAAATCTTCCGTGATAGATGGATGGCTAAATTCCGTCCTTGGATATGCTTTATAAATCATTCATACATATCCAACGACAGCCATTAGCAACTAAAGTTAATTAAGAAGTGGAATTTTCAACATTTTTTCAGGGGTTTTGTTTTTGTTTTTCATGTATACCTTAATTTACATAGTCGTGTACCCTTAAAAGTATTCCTATCCCCTGTTTCTTTCATTCTAGATATTGTTTTCACATTAATTCTTAGAAACTGATGGATATCAAATATCTAACTAAGGAGGTAATTAACCTTTTAAATGTTTATTAGAATTTGTCTGTAGCATTACTGAATTTTTAAGATCTTTAGCAAAGATTTTTGAGCAATTTATTAAATACGATGTTTCTGTGTACTGCACTTTTTGATAATAGAAGGCAGTGAATTTTAAAGCCATGGTTCTTGGCTTCCATGCACTGCTTTTATACCCTCAATCCAAGGAATATATATATAAAAATATTTTTTTTTTAAACAGCAAACATACTGTTGTCCTAAAAATAAATGCAAACTTTACTGCAATGTGGGTATATTTTCATAAGTGGAATGTTTAATTGCAGACACTATCAGGACAATTATAAAAACCTCTTGAAGCTACAATCTTATTTAAATATAAGCCATGACAATTTTATTTTCCCTTCTTGATTTAAGTCACCTTTTGATATTTTCAAAGAGAAAAGGACTCGCTCTTAAATTTGTACATACTAACCTATACATAATGCCAGGAACATGTTCTCCCTGTTGTTTTAATACTTTGATATATTTATGCAAAACCATTTGGTTAACATATATTCTCCCTGTTTACTAAATTTTCAATGTAACGAGACCAGAACCAATGCTGATTACAAATACACATCAGTTTGAAGATTAAGCACATAGACTTCAAAAACTTCCTTGAGTGATATGCTCAAATTTCTGTAAATACACACAAGTTTAAAAGCAATTATACTGTACATGTAAATATATGCTGTCTGTTATGTGTACAGTATGTATAAATTCCCTTTCTAGCTACAATAAAATGTAAGCCATCAAGAGGAATACTGAAGTGGTGTTGTACTAAACCTTTGCTAATGATCTTTACCCAATCACTTAACTTTTCACTTTCATGGACCTTTTCCAACTCACTCTTACGATAGCCTGCTTATATTCCAGTTGGTTATTTTACTCAGTCTCGAAAAAAGTATTGTGATTCATTTTGTAAATATGACTGTAAAAATAAGAGATTTAATGCTGTCTTTTAAATACCCCAATTTTCATTCTAATATGCATGTTGTTATATTGTACTTAGAAACTGTACCTTTAATATTACATTACCTTTATTAAGTGCATTGAACACATCGATTTTAGATGTGCTTTACGTACTGTTATCCTGTAATAAAACTTCAGCTTCTAATGGAAAGATCTGTCTTAATTTTTTGTCAATACATCTTGTTTTTCTAAATTGTGGTTTATTAGGTTAATTCCTTAAAGAATGCGCCGTTACAAAAGTAGGCTGTGCTTCCAAGCATGTATATCAGAGCTGTTTAGCATATACATCACGTAATGTTAGGCAGTAGAGAAACAAGAAGACTCCTTAAGATCCTCTTTGGCCAACAAGAGCTTTAAGCCTCCTCAGAACGAATGTGGATTAATCTACCTCCCCCCTCCTTGAAGGTATCATCTTGTTTGAAATCACAGTTCACTGCATCAAGTGCAAGATACAAGAAATCTAAATGAGAACTTAGGTATCAGAATTGACATTTTAATACAATTTAGGCATCAAAATTCAGAGCTGCAACTCCCCTCTCCTGTGCTAACTTTGGGAGCACCTGAATGTCAGCAGTACACTTTGGTCTTAAGACTTCAGGCATGTAAAATTAAACTTCTGCACCTACCTAGAACTGCTTCAGCCTTGACAGAGCTTTTACAGCTCAGCATTTATGTGCCTGACCACGATCCAGAAACAGATATCAGCATTCATCTTTGAAGCACTGTATCTGGAAGCAGCCTTCACCTACAGATCAAATCTACCAAAAAAAAGTAGTGAAAGTGATCGCTTTCTTAGAACTGTAGCACTAAGTAGTGCCATTTGTTCTACAGCAGTTCCACGACTAAAGCTGTCTTTGGGACATTGAAAACCCAGATTTAATTTTCTTATCCTCAGGACATGATTCCTGCCCAATCTTTCCACTCACAGGAAAGTTCCTAACCACCAAGATACAGGTTAGGCAACAACTATTTATGTTCAATATAAAACACAGGAATTCTTCTGAAGTGAGACAAACCAAGGACTCCCATGTCCACCCATAAGGAAAGCTAAACTGTAGGTTATGAGGTGGTGTCATGTTTTTTTTCACAGAATCACAGAATGGTTGAGGTTGGCAGGAACCTCCAGAGGTCACAAGCAGGACCACCTAGAGCCAGTTGCCCAGGACCATGTCCAGCTGGCTTCTGACTATCTCCAAGAATGGTGACTGCACAACCTCTCTGGGCAAACTGTGCCAGTGCTGGTCACATTAGGTGACTTTGTCACAGTGACAAAGTGTTTCCTGATGTTCATGTTTATGTCGTGGAAGTAGGAAGGTCACATGTAGGAAGCAGCACCATTTAAAAAGAAAGCAAAAAAACCCCAACCAGACACTGCAGGTTTTAGAGATGCAGACTGAAGTGGGACTTAACCTGCCATTTTCACAATACGAGATAAGTCTTCTAATTGTTCGGCTATGTAACTGTTACCATACCTGGCTTTTGAAGTAAGGTTACTCCTTACAAGGCTACCTCCAGGACCGGGCTCTGAGTGGATCCAGCAGGGAGATAGAAACCTTTCCACTTCTCTGAGATACACAAACCAAAAAAAGGCAGAATTAAAATCAAACAGTGTCCTTAAAACTGTTCTGCAAGCAAGCTAAAGTGACTCCTTTGTTGGTGGGTTTGGACATCATTCTGAATCATCTCAGTATTCTTACTATTTGTGTATAATGCCCAGGGTTTTATTTACAGGATTAGGTGCTGTGAACACTTTGCTTCGTGCCACTTCCCTCTTAATTTCTCCACCTGTAGAGCTGTGAAGGGGATCGCCTTTTCTTGTAACACCACAAGCAAATGGGCTTCCATCGCCTAGACTTACAAGTACTGAGAATATTTGAATTCCACATTTTACCACACTGGGAAGCCAGATCAGAAAAAAGGTTTTGCACCTCTGCTCACATGTTAACAAATGGGAAGTGTGATCCAGGGAAAGTGGAAGCCCAGGGAGAAGAGGGAAGCTGATAAATGCAGCAACCTCTGCGGGGCACCTCAGCCCTCTCACACACAGCCCCAACCCCCCTCAGGGACAAGCCACCAGGCAGAGCCCTGCCCAGACACCTCTGCACACCCAGGGTGGGAATTACTGCTCGAGGCACCCAACACCTGGCCAGGGCCACACCTTAGTGAAGAACATGGAGTCAGAGCAGAGCCCGCAGCGTGGAGAGGGCTTGGGCACATTTCATCTCCCGGTGAGGTGGGACAGGGTCGGCACCAACCGGGGCGTTGGCGGCAGCGCGCCCTCCACTCCCTCACCCCCGCCCTGCAGCGGTGCCACCTGCCACAAGATGGCCACTGCAGAGCCGCCAGCAGCTGCGCGAGCCCACGTTGCCATTGTCTGGCTGAGAACACCGGATCTGCATGCCAGACACCCTGCTACGCCGATTGGCCAATGCTATGAGGCCGCCTCACATGGCAGAGAGACAAGGAACTGGCGAATACGCTTCCCGGAGGGGTCCGCCAAGATGGCAGCCAATGGGCAGCTGCTGACCTGATAAGTGTGTTTCCCCTTCTCCCCCTAGCCTAGCAGGGCTGCTGAAGAGCGGAGAGAGGGAAGCAGCCCTGCGCTGCCCCGCTGAGAAGAGCACTCCACCCAGCCCACCATGCTGCGGGGGCTCACATCTGCGCGGGGGAGCGGGGTGGGGCTGGGTTCCTGCCCCCGCCCGGCTCTTCTCAGTCACTGGGGGATGGGGGGGTGGCACCATTTTTTATCATTCTCTCAGTGGAAGAAGGGAGGAGTGAGTGTGCTTTGCCTGCAGAAGAGCCTGGATGTTTGTGTGTGTTCAGAAATGAGGAACAGTAATGCGCATCCATGGTATGAATTGGGGGTAGTGACATGGTTCTTGTTTTTAACACAAAGAGCCTTACAAAGAAGTAATTCGGCTTTGTAAGGGTGGAGAGGTGAGTTGGTTTTGAATTAGTTTATTTGTGAGGAAGACAGAAATGAGTATTTCCTCATGCTTTTCAAAATAGTTTGGGAAGAGTGGCACTGTGTAAACCCTGTACACCAGAAGAGCTATATTAAAAAAAAAAAAAAAAAAAAAAAAAAAAAGTGTTGTATAGAAGGCAAAATACCTCTTTTCTGAAAAATGAAAACCAAGATTGTTATATTGCTCTCAAAATTCCATCAAGTTCAAACCCAATGTTTGGTTTTGGTTAATGAAGATCTGAAAGTGTGTAACTGCATCAGAATTTCTCTTGCCTTATCTAGAATTTATATCCTGTATTAATGAAATTGTTCTTTTTGAACTGTGAAGTACACATGTATTTTACTATTGAAAACCAGTAAGGACTTGGATAGTATATATGTAACTTCCATAAAGAGGGAATGGGGAAGCACTGTAGATAGGCTTTTTTTAAAAAACAAATAATTCTGATTGATGTTTCTCAGGGGTAGATGTGGCCTTTAATTTTTTGTGTATTGTAATGTTCTTGGGTTTTTTTAATTATCAGGGATATTTTACCAAAAAATGGCAGTGAAGTGTTGCGGGAGGATATCGGACTTGCACAACTCTATGAGAGTTATATCAGGCAAAGCCGTTTATTTTTCTAATAGTACATACTTATGCTCTCACCAAAGCTCTTACTTCATAATTAGCAAATCAGCAATTAGACAGCTATCAACCTTTTCTCCTATCAGCATAAGGCCACTCTAACACGCGCTGTGCAGACCAATCACCCTCTCGTTCACGTGCTGTTCACGCAGCGGTAACTTCTCACAGCTCAGCACTTTCCCACAGCTCAGTGTTGCAGCTGTCCATTGTTTTTCCCTGCCACCTTGCACAACTCAGCAGTTTCTTATCTTTCTCCCAAGGCCTGTTTCTCATCAAAGCCTAGCTGTTGATTCAGAGGCTGTGCAAGGCTGACAGACCGATGTCTCCCACAGTGAAATATTTTTCTCACATGTGTAAGGGACTGTGTTGGACTGCATCTGTCTCAACACTGCTGTTGCACCACCACTACTTCCTGGCCTTGGCACCCTGTTGCCATGGAGGAGTACATTCTGAAGGAGATGAAGGGTCCCCGATGAAACCACGACATCCGCCCGAAGCTAAATCGGGTGAGGAAGACGTGTGGGCCGGCATGACCAGCGCGAACGCCTGGGCATCCGCACATGGAGGACCATGGGACCATGAGCCCCATGATCGGGTGTACCGGGTCTGGCTGAGCCAGAATTGGTTTTCCCCTGTAGCAGCCCTCATGGTGCTGTGTTTTATGTTGGGAGCTGGCAGGGTGTTGATAGCACACTGGTGGTGTGGCTACTGCTGAGTAGTGCTTACACAGCACCAAGGCTCTTTCCGACATTTCCCTCCCGCAGTGGGACGGGGTGGGCAAGATCTTGGGAGGGGACACAACCAGGACAGCTGACCCGAACTGACCAAAGGGATATTCCAGACCATATGACATCTGCTCAGTATAAAGCTGGGAGAAAGGAGGAAGGGGGTGGTCACCCTTGGTCCTCCGAGGCAACCACTACGCGTATTGGAGCCCTGCTTCCTGAGAAGGCCCGACATCACCTGTTAATGGGAAGTAGAGAAAAAATCTGTTTTCTTTTTTTTGCTTCCGCGCGCGGACCTTTGCTTCGCTTTGCTTATATTAAAACTGCTGTTGTTTTACCCACAAGGGTTGTTTTGTTTTCCTATCTTATTTTCTTTCCCTTCTTTGCCCTATTGAGAAAAAAAAGGGGAAAGGGGGGGGAAGTGATAGAGCGACTTGGTGGGTACCTGGCATTTAGCCAAGGTCAAACCACCACAGTCTTTTTTGGCGCCCAACGTGGGGCAGGACAACGGCAGTTTTATATTAATTGTGCTATAGCTATAGCAGTTAGTAAGCGACAAGCTCTTGTGCTGGTCACGGGTTTGTTTATTGCTCTGCTTATCTTTATTTTGCTAAGCTCGGGAACATGCTGGAAGAAATTGGGAATATCATGAGTGGTTTTATTCTGCAAGCTCCTGAAGTACTTATTAATCCTTATGTTAGCTCTTTGATAGTGTTCATTAATGCTATTTACCTAGTGTGGGCTGTGTGGAGCTCGTTAGGTTTTTGGTGTAAGAGAAAGCAAATTTTGGGTGAGAGAATACCAAAATGTGCCCTGAGGCGGCCTGTCCGTGGGTGGCAGGGGGAGTGGAAGGATTTGGGCAGATTCCTAGGGCGGTTATCACCTCCTGTAGCCTGAGATCTTACCCCTGAATGGGCAAGCAACCCTGCAAAATTGACACAACACCTGATAGAAGGGTGCCTTGTCTATCCCGATGAAAATCAGCAACTCCTAGCGCTGTACTGGGGCCTGGCCTGTGCTTATCGAGCTGCAGTTCAGTGCTCTCAAAGGACTGTGGTGGAGATGGGGACTCAAACAAAAACAATAACAGCAGAGATTGCCCCAGTAGTAAAAAAGAAACAGTGGACAAGGAGAACAACAGGTCCATACCCTCGATTAATAAGGGACGAGAAAGAGGAGGAAGAAGCGGGTCCTTCAGCAAAGGGGTCAGAAAAGGGAATTACAGAACTCAAACAGGAGGCAGAAACTACCCGGTCCCTGACATCATCAGAACTGCGAGATCTGCGGAAAGACTATCGCCGCCAGCCGGGTGAGCGGATTGCTGCCTGGCTGCTTCGATGCTGGGATAATGGGGCTGATGCTCAGCAGCTGGAAGGTAAGGAAGCCCAACAGCTGGGTTCCCTTGCTAGAGATCGAGGAATTGAAAGGGGAATTGGAAAAGAAACAGGAATTTTCAGTCTGTGGAGACGGCTCCTTTCAAGTGTTAGAGCAAGATATCCTTTCAAGGAAGAT
The DNA here is from genome assembly GCF_047716275.1 of Strix uralensis. Classification (NCBI taxonomy): domain Eukaryota; kingdom Metazoa; phylum Chordata; class Aves; order Strigiformes; family Strigidae; genus Strix; species Strix uralensis. Next base: position 1,030,502 of record NC_134010.1, on the reverse strand, counting down.
CTTATAGACAACTGCCCAGGGAAGTGGGCTACTGCGGATGAAGGTGTCCAGTACCTGAGAGAACTAGCAGTGCTGGAAGTCATCTATAGTGATCCAGATAATGATGAAGCCCTTAAAAATCCAGAGGATGTCCTGTGCACACGGGCCATGTGGAGGAAGGTGATTAAAGGTGCGCCATCCTCGTATTCTGCCGGCTTGGCTGCGATGTACTATCCAGAAATGGATATGGGAGAAGGACTAAGATATACGCCAACTGTGGAGGCAGTCTCTTCCTGGCTTCAGAACTTTGAAGAGAGTCTTGGTACCTCCTCATCTCTACGGGCGAGTGCCTTATATGTCAGGAACACCCCAAGAAATCGGTTCTCTTCCACCCCAGTCAGAGGGAAAGGGAAACCTAGGCGCATGACACATGGCGAACTTTGGTTCTTCCTGCGTGACCAGGGGGAGGACATGAGGAAGTGGGATGGTCAACCCACCTTCAAGGTGGAAGCTCGTGTACATGAATTGCGAGGAAAGACCCCTGCAAGAAAGTAACCAGCTATCTCCCAGATACAGGAAGACTGAGATCACCTCCCTTGGCCCTGATGAAGGAGTTTCCGGCCTGGCACAGCAAGGGTCAGACAGTGAATACTCCGACCAAGGACAGGAATAGAGGGCCCCTGCCTCCAGCCAGGAGGAGGAAAGGGATGAGCGGGTGTATTGGACAGTGTGGATTCGATGGCCTGGCACATCAAATCCACAGAAGTACCAGGCTTTAATCGACACCGGGGCACAGTGTACATTAATGCCATCAAGTTATAGAGGGGCAGAACCTATCTGGATCTCAGGCGTGACAGGCGGATGTCAAGAACTGTCAGTACTGGAGGCCGAGGTTAGCTTGACCGGGGACAAGTGGGAAAAACATCCCATTGTAAATGGCCCAGAAGCCCCTTGTATCTTGGGCATTGACTGCCTCAAGAGGGGGTATTTCAAAGACCCAAAAGGATACCGATGGGCTTTTGGTGTGGCCAGTGTGAACACAGAGAAGGTCAAACAGTTGTCTAATCTGCCTGGCCTCTCAGAAGATCCTTTTGTTGTAGGACTGTTGCGAGTTGAAGAACAACAGGTGCCAATTGCTATGAGGAACATGCACCTACGGCAGTATCGCACGAACCGAGACTCTCTGGCTCCCATCGAAGAACTGATCCATCAACTGGAGACCCAAGGTGTCATCAGTAATACACATTCGCCTTTTAATAGCCCAATATGGCCGGTTTGAAAGTCTGATGGAGGGTGGAGGTTGACAGTAGACTATCGTGGCCTGAACGAAGTGACGCCACCACTGAGGGCTGCTGTACCAGATATGTTAGAGCACCAATATGAACTGGAGTCAAAGGCAGCCAAGTGGTACGCCACAATCGACATTGCCAGTGCATTCTTTTCAATTCCTTTGGCAGAAGAGTGCAGGCCACAGTTTGCTTTCACGTGGAGGGGTGTCCAATATACCTGGCATCGACTACCCCAGGGGTGGAAGCACAGCCCCACTATCTGTCATGGACTAATTCAAACTGCACTGGAAAAGGGTGATGCCCCTGAATAGCTACAGTACATCGATGACATCATTGTGTGGGGCAACAAGGCAGAAGAAGTGTTCAAGAAAGGACAAAAAGTAATTGAGATTCTTCTGAGACCTGGGTTTGCCATAAAGAAAAGCATGGTCAAGGGACCAGCACAGGAGATTCAGTTCTTGGGAATAAAATGGCAAGATGGACGCCGCCATGTGCCTATGGAGGTTGTCAACAAGATAGCAGCTATGTCTCCACCGACCAACAAGAAGGAAACACAAGCTTTCTTAGGACTTGTGGGATTTTGGAGGATGCACATTCCAGGTTACAGTCAGCTGGTGATCCCTCTCTATCAAGTAACCCGAAAGAAGAACAATTTTGAGTGGGGTCTTGAGCAACAACAAGCCTTTGAGCACATCAAACAGGAGATAGCTCGGGCAGTAGCTCTTGGGCCTGTTCGGACAGGACCAGATGTGCAAAATGTACTTTACACATCAACTGGGGAGCATGGCCTCGCATGGAGCCTCTGGCAGAAGATACCAGGTGAAACTTGAGGTCGACCATTAGGATTTTGGAGCCGGGGATATCGAGGATCAGAAGCCCACTACACTCCAACTGAAAAGGAGATACTGGCAGCATATGAGGGGATTCGAGCCGCTTCCGAAGTTGTTGGTACAGAAGCACGGCTCCTCTTGGGACCGCGATTGCCTGTACTACATTGGATGTTCAAAGGAAACATCCCTTCTACACACCATGCAACCAGTGCTACCTGGAGTAAATGGATAGTGTTAATCACGCAACGACCTCGACTGGGAAAACCCAACCGTCCAGGAATCCTGGAAGAGATCATGGACTGGCCAGAAGGTAGAGATTTTGGAGCATTGCCTGAGGAGGTGGCTCGTGCCCAAGAAGCACCACCATATAACGAGTTACCAGAAGATGAAAGGTGGTATGCTCTGCTTACTGATGGATCCTGTCGTGTGGTAGGAAACCATCGAACGTGGAAAGCTGCTGTGTGGAGCCCCACAAGACAAGTCATTGAGGCCACTGAAGGAGAGGGCGAGTCAAGTCAGTTTGCAGAAGTAAAAGCGATCCGACTAGCCCTAAAGATTGCTGAATGAGAAAAGTGGCCAGTACTGTATCTCTACACTGACTCCTGGATGGTGGCTAATGCCCTGTGGGGGTGGCTACAGGAGTGGAAGAAGACCAATTGGCAGCGCAGAGGTAAACCCATCTGGGCTGCTGCACTGTGGCAGGACATCGCTGCCCAAGTGGAAAACGTGGCTCTAAAGGTACATCATGTAGATGCCCACGTGCCCAAAAGCCGTGCCACCGAAGAACATCAAAACAATGAGCAAGTAGACAAGGCTGCTAAAATTGAAGTAGCTCAGCTGGACCTGGACTGGGAGCGCAAGGGTGAGCTATTTGTAGCTCGATGGGCCCATGAAACATCCGGGCATCTTGGGAGAGATGCAACATACAGATGGGCTCGTGATCGAGGGGTGGACCTGACCATGGAGGCCATCTCACAGGTCACTCATGAATGCGAAACATGTGCTGCAATCAAGCGAGCCACACGAGTAAAGTCTCCCTGGAACAGAGGGCGATGGCTGAGTTTTCGATATGGTGAGGCCTGGCAAATTGACTATATTGGACCATTGCCACGAACACGCCAAGGCAAGCGCTACATACTCACCATGGTGGAAGCAACTACTGGTTGGCTTGAGATGTACCCTGTAAATCATGCCACTGCCCGAAATACCATCTTAGGTCTTGAAAGGCAAATTTTATGGTGACATGGTACTCCTGAAAGAATCGAATCAGACAATGGAACCCATTTTCGAAATAATCTCATAAACTCCTGGGCAAAGAAACACGGCATTGAGTGGGTGTATCACATCCCTTATTACCCACAAGCGTCTGGAAAGATTGAAAGATACAATGGACTGTTGAAGACTATGTTGAGAGCATTGGACAATGGGGGATGGAAACACTGGGATATAAATTTAGCAGAAGTCACTTGGCTAATTAACACCAGAGGATCTGTTAACCGTCCTGGTCCTGCCCAAACAAAACCCCTTCATACTGTGGGAGGAGATAAGGTCCCTGTAGTACACACAGGGAAATGGCTGGGGAAGGCAGTATGGATTGCTCCTCCCTTGGGAAAAGGCAAGCCCACTCGTGGGATTGGTTTTGCTCAGGGACCTGGATGTACTTGGTGGGTAATGCGGGAGAATGGGGCTACTCAGTGTGTGCCTCAAGGAGATTTAACCTTGGGGGGGAAATAATCTGTGGGTTGAGTTGTATGTTGCAGGAAGTGATGGAGGAAGTAGGAACGACGAAGAGTGAACCAGATACGTGCGATGATGACCCAAACCTAGCCGGTGCTGGAGTCCAACAGTCAAACATACTGCTCCTATCCTGAACATCCATCTTGACAGATAGGAGCCAAGTCACTGAACATCTGGAGGAGTGAAGAAAGCTTACGGAATGGATAAATGAGTGTTATGTGAGACCTGGGCATGACGAAAATGGTATGGAATAAGGGGTGGAGACTGTACCGGGTCTGGCTGAGCCAGAATTGGTTTTCCCCTGTAGCAGCCCTCATGGTGCTGTGTTTTATGTTGGGAGCTGGCAGGGTGTTGATAGCACACTGGTGGTGTGGCTACTGCTGAGTGGTGCTTACACAGCACCAAGGCTCTTTCTGACATTTTCCCCCCCACAGTGGGACGGGGTGGGCAAGATCTTGGGAGGGGACACAACCAGGACAGCTGACCCGAACTGACCAAAGGGATATTCCAGACCATATGACGTCTGCTCAGTATAAAGCTGGGAGAAAGGAGGAAGGGGGTGGGGTCACCCTTGGTCCTCCGAGGCAACCATTACGCGTATTGGAGCTCTGCTTCCTGAGAAGGCCCAACATCACCTCTTCAGGGAAAGTAGAGAAAAAATCTGTTTTCTTTTTTTTTGCTTCCGCGCGCGGACCTTTGCTTCACTTTGCTTACATTAAAACTGCTTTTGTTTTACCCACAAGGATTGTTTTTTTCCCTATCTTATTTTCTTTCCCCTCTTTGCCGTGTTGAGAAAAAAGGGGGAAGGGTTGGGGGGAAGTGATAGAGCGACTTGGTGGGTACCTGGCATTTAACCAAGGTCAAACCACCACAGCAACAGTTCAGTGTTTCAAACAAGAAGACATCAGATCAATTAAAAAGTGAAGAGGGAATGCATGCCTTGAAAGACAATGGTTGCAGAGGCAGTTAATTTGGAGGAAGGAGAGACTGGAGGGGTCTCCAGGCCCATCAAAACGTTACTGAGCTCCATAGTAAGCAGTCAGGGATTGGCTGGTTGCTTCCTCCTTTCTTTCTTTCCCTTGGAAGGCTGTTGCAGAACCCAAATCTTCTAAGCATTAAAGAGTTTTCTTCCAGTTTGCAGCTTAAATTTACTCAGGGCCAGGCAGCACACACTTTTTCTGGTGCCCACACCTTCAGTCTTAGTAACTTCCTAACACTCACTCCCAACGGGGAAGTCCCACGCAGGTACGGGCGACAGCGCTGGTGCATGCTCTGAGGGCAGCCAGTCTCGTCATCTTCCCCCTCCCAGCAGCCAAAAGAGAGATTCCCCTGAGCCCTGACAAGGGGCACGACACAAGAACCACTGCAGTAAATCAGCCCCAAGGTCCCTCAGCTCAGCACACTGCCTGCAGTGGTGGCACAGCCTCCCAAAACGCATAATACCAGCAGAAGGGCACAGCTGTCATTTTCTCAGAAGAGCTTCCCAACATCCAATGTGTTCTTCTTGCCTGCCAGAAGCTAATCTGAAAACAGATCACAGCAGTGAAAGAAAATGGGATGGGCCTTATTTAATCAGGAAGGAGACTTTTGCTTACAAAAGTGCAGAGATGCAAACGTTCATTTTTATTTCCACTAGACACACCCAGGCTATGGACCTGCCTGCTCTTCAAAACCTCAGACAGAGTAAAGCTAAAATTTCCTGTCACAGGAATTCAGCGTACATGAGCTTGGAGCTGCTGAAACTTGGGTGATTTGGGGGGATATTGGTTTTTTTGGGGGGTGATTTGGTGGTATATGGGGGGGTTTGGTGGGGATATGGGGGGGTGATTAGGAGGGATATGGGGGGGTTGGGGGGATATGGGGTATATAAGGAGTATTTTGGAAGGTTATGGGGGGTTTTGGGGTGATACGGGGAGGTTGTGAGGTGATTTGGGAGGATTTGGGGAGATATGGAGGGTTTGGGGAGGATTTGGGGGGATATGGGGGGGTTGGGGGATATGGGAGGTGATTTGCGGGTGATTTAGGAGATATGGGGGCTTTGGGGTGATTTGGTGACATATGGGAGGTTTTGGGGTAATATGGAGGATACGGGGGATATGGGGGTGTTTTGGCGTGATTTGGGAGGTTATGGGGGTTTTAGGGTGATATGGGGGTATATGAGGAAGTTTTGGGGTGATTTTGGGGGACATGGGGGGTTTGAGGGGATATGGGGGTGACTTGGGGGGATATGGGGGACATGGGGGGTGATTTGGTTGGATATGGGGGGGTTGGGGGATATGGGGGAGTGATTTGGGGGGATATGGGGGCCTTTGGGGGGATATGGGGGATATAAGAGGTATTTTGTAAGGATATGGGGAGTTTGGGGTGATATGGGGAGGTTTTGAAGCGATTTGTGATGATTTGGGAAGATATGGAGGGGTTTGGAGAGGTTTGGGGGAATATGGGGGGTTGGGGGGATATGGAGAGGTTTTGGGGGTGATTTAGGTTATATGGGGGCATTTTGGGGTAGTTTGGGGGATATAGAGGAGGTTTGGGGGTATAGTAAGTTTGGGAGTGATATGGGGGGTTGAAGGGATATGGGGGTTATGGGGGAGTTTGGGGTGATATGGGGTTAATGGGGGGTGTACGGGGATATTTGGGGGTGATTTGGGGGGATATTGAGTGTTTTGGGTGATTTGGCAGGATATGGGGGGTGGGGGGATATGAGGGGTGAATTGGGTGGACATGGGGGGTTGGGAGGATATGGGGGGTGATTTGGGGGGATGTGGGGGGGTTTTGCAGTCTTTTGGTGGGATATAGGGGCAGTTTAGGGGGGATATTGGAGGGAGATTTGGGGGAATATGTGGGGGTTTGGTGAAATATGGGAGATATAGGGGGATTTTGGAAGGATACGGGGTGTTTTGGGGTGTAATGGGCAGGTTTTGAGATGATTTGTGGAGTATGGGGAGATACGAAGGGTTTTGGGGGGGTTGGGGGGCATATGGTGAAGTTTTGTGGGTGATTTAGGGGATATGGGGAGGTTTTGGGGTGGTTTGGGGGATATAAAGGAGGTTTGGTGGGTAATAGTAAGTTTGGGGCTGATATGGGGGGTTTGAGGGGATATGGGGGGTTTTGGGGGTGATTTGGGGGTTATGGGGGGTTTTGGATATGGAGATATGGGGTACACAGGGAATTTTTTCGGGTGATTTTGGGGATATGGGGGGGTTTGCGGTGATATGGGGCTATATGGTGGTGTTGGGGGTATATGGGGGGTGATTTGGGGGATATGGGGGGTTTTGGGGGTGATTTGGTGGTATATGGTAGGGTTTGGTGGGGATGTGGGGAGGTATTGGGATGCTTTGGGAAATATGGGGGTGTTTTGGGGTGATTTGGTGGGATATGGGTGGTTTTGGGGTAATATGGGGGATATGGGGGCATATGTGGGTGTTTTGGGGTGATTTGGGGGGATATGGGGATTTTGGGGGGATATGGGAGTTTTGGGGTGTAATGGGCAGGTTTTGAGATGATTTGTGGGGATATGGGGAGATATGGAGAGTTTGGGGGGGTTGGGGGGGTATGAGGGAATTTGGGGGCATATGGGGAGGCTTTGGGGTGATTTAGAGGATATAGGGAGGTTTTGGGGTGATTTGGGGGACATAGAGGAAGTTTGGTGGGTATAGTAAGTTTGGGGGTGATATGGGGGGTTTGAGGGGATATGGGGGTTATGGGGTTTTGGGGGTGATATAGGCAGGTTTTGAGGTGATTTGTGATGTTTTGGGGAGATATGGCTGGTTTTGGGGGGTATTTTGGGGGATATGGGGTGTTTTGGGGGATATGGGAGGTTTTGTGGGTGATTTAGGGGATATGGGGGAGTTTTGGGGTGATTCAGGAGATATAGAGGATGTTTGGGGCAGTTTAATGGGAGTGATATGGGGGCATTTGGGGGCATATGGGCAGTTGGGTGTTATTTAGGGGATATGGGGTGGTTTTGGGGTGATTTGACGGGATACATGTGGTTCTGGGGTCATATGGGGTATATGGGGTGATATGGGGTTATTTTGGGATGATTTGGGGGATTATAGGGGGTTTTGGGGTGATGTGTGGGGTATGGGGAAGTTTTGGGGTGATTTGGGGGATATGGGGTGTTTTGGGGTGATTTGAGGGGATATGGGGTTGTTTGGGGGGGATATGGGAGGGTGATTTGGGGGGTTTGGGGTGATATGGGGGATATGAACACTCCTCACTGGCTGAGAATTTGGTTGCAGTTTCAAGAGATGGTCTGTATTTCCTTTTCTCAGAGTGTTTACAAACCCCTGAATCTCCAGTGTCGCCGTCATTCAAACCCGGCGAGAGGCCCCACTGCCAGCCCTTGGAGAAAGCCAGAGCAGGGACCAAACCCAGCCCAGGTCAGCAGGGGAAGCCCAGGAGATCACAACAGACCCAGATGCCGAATTACCAACAGACCTGGCAAACCCATCACTGCCCTGTCATAGAGTCACAGGATGGTTTGGGACGGAAGGGACCTTAAAGCCCATCCAGTCCCACTCCCTGCCACAGGCAGGGACACCTTCTACTAGCCCAGGTTGCCCAAAGACCCGTCCAACCTGGCCTTGAACCCCTCCAGGGAGGGGGCAGCCACAGCTTCTCTGGGCAACCTGTGCCAGGGCCTCACCACCCTCACAGGGAGGAATTTCTTCCTGATATCTGATCTAAATCTACCCTCTGTCAGTTCAAAACCATCACCCCTCGTCCTAGCCCTACACCCCTGATCAAGAGTCCCTCTCCCCTTTCCTGTAGCCCCTTTCAGTCCTGGGAGGCCGCTCTAAGGTCTCCCCGGAGCCTTCTTTTCTCCAGCTGAACCCCCCCAACTCTCTCAGCCTGTCCTCACAGGGGAGGTGCTCCAGGCCCCCGAACATCTTTGTGGCCTCCTCTGGCCCTGCTCGAGCAGGTCCGTGTTCTTCTGATGTTGGTGCCCCCAGAGCTGGACCCAGCACTGCAGGGGGGTCTCACCAGATCAGAACAGAGGGGAGAATCCCCTCCCTCGCCCTGCTGCCCACACTGCTCTGGGTGCAGCCCAGGACACGGGTGGCTTTCTGGGCTGCGAGTGGACGTTGCTGGCTCATAGTCACTGTCCATGACAAGCTCGGTTTCTTACATGAAATGTGCCTTTAAGTCATTTAATCTTTCTATAGTGATTTCCCCATCTACAAAGGGACATAACAAACCTTATTGTCCTTTATAAAGTGCTTTGACCTCTATGGATGAGAAGGACCGTATGAAAAAAAAGTCACATTTTTATCACTATTGTTACTATTAACCTAATATCAGCAAGACGATTTGTCAAATGATGGGTTTAATGACACATACTTATCAAAAGTAAGTAGCGACAGTGGCAGAAAAGCCCCGTATACTGCTTGCTACAGTTGATCATACTGACAAAAACAAGGCTTGTTTAATACAGAAATGTTCCTGATAAATTCTGGAACTTCCCCACAGAGCAAAAGCTTTGTATAATCCCTTAACGAGGAGCAGAAGAGCAACCCAGGACAGACACTACCCAATTTAAAAGTTGATAAGATTCAGGGGTCACCCATCACGAGCGTGAAAACATGTCCGTCATGTTTTCCCCGCAGGAGCTCCATGAGCACAGACGGGACCAACAACCTCTGCCACTGCTTTCAGCACGTGAAGAAAGAAACACCCAGATTCAGATAAATCCATCAGCAGCCCGGCTGTTCAGGAAAAGCCAGGCTGCCAAACTCACTGTCGAGAGAAGCAACGGGCTAAGGCAGTCAGAGGGTGAGCGTGGACGTTACAAACTGCTGCTATGAACTGCTCCGCTGTGAAATCCAGTCGATGTACAGCCTGCGACTGGGTTCATCATGCTGTGCTTGTGCCACATCGAAGAAAGGAGCTGAGAAGATGTAAAACCAAGGGAGGAGGTGTTGCTTTCACAGTTAAGCTGCTGAATTTGGGAAGATACTGGGACCTTCGGTGCCCTTAATATGTGAGCAGAGCAAATTTTTACACTTACTGAATCAAACCGTACACACCACACGGCTTGATCCCTCGAGCTCAGTTTCTGACCAAGTCATGTTCATCACTAAGTGCAGCCCAGTTTTTCATTCCCATTTGCAGTAGGATATAGCAAATATGGATTCGGGCCACACTCGGTTGCCCTTTTCATGTCTAAAACCTCACTGAAATGCACAGCACAACTGCAAGGTTTTCTACTTTTAATAATGTGTATTTTGTTGTAAAAAAAAATCAATCAGAATCAGAGGTAGACAATATTTGGGAAAAAAGACGGAGTACATGATCAACACTGTAGAAAGAATCCAGAAGAGCTGTAAAAGTCAAAAAAGACAACATCTTCCTAATTCTGGTAAGAATAGTTAATTATTAATCCACATAACAACAACAACAAAAAACGTGAATGTTAAAGAACCTTCTGCTTCGGTAAACTTTAGTTCATACTTTGTTAAAATCCCTATTTCTCACTCCTGTAACATTTTCTTTGGGAGGTTCTCAATCTACCTCATAACATGCCCATGAAATACATCACTTGCCTCCCTTACAGATGAGAAAATCAAGCAAAGCGTAATTAATTCATCCTTCTAAAGTTGCAAACATCCCTTATACAGAGATCAAAGATTACTGTAATTCTGGAAGTGAGGGAGCCAAACAGAGAAGCGACGTTAACCCCAGTCTCCAAATCCCACGGTAAATCAGGGATAAACCTCCTTGCAGGGTACTAAGACACTGATTTCAGGTGAATCTCTCAAACATGCCCACCCTCGCCAGGCTGCAGGCAGAAGGATGGGCCACCAAAAGAAACAAGGAGCTGCCGTCCTATGATGTCACTGGCCCTGCCACTTGCATTCCGAACAGCGACAAAATGGTACTTAACTGCTGACTCAAGTCTGCAGAGAGGGGAACGGAGGTTGTATGAGGCAGAGCTGGGACTGAGAATGAGATTGTGTCACAGTGGGAAAAATCTGTCCTTTCCCAAATACTGAGCTTCTCCGATAAGCTGGGGGTTAAAAACAATCCTGCCAAATCACTGATGATTTCATCCAATACACAGAGAGCTCGAGGCTGAAGCGTCTATTTTGCTTGACAAGCAAAGCAGACGCACTGACAGGGAGGGAGTAAAACACATTAACTACAGACTGAGTGAGAGGGTATCAGAAAACATTCTGATTTCTCAGAAAACCTTCTTTATGATCTCAAAAGCGTATGCAGGGCACTTAGGGGGAATCTTTGGCTGGCTTCTCTTGCCAAAAACAACTGGAGGTTGACAAAACTCAGCACTATGGTGGGCCTGCACCTTCAGCACACACACAAACGTGTATTACCCCAAGGAAACAAGTCCCCCGCCCTCAGAGACCTGCAGGATGTGGGTTTGGTAGCCACTACATCCAAAGGCAGTGGTTAGAAACTGTAACCAAGGCATAGCCAAGACACCAATCAAATGCAATAAAATCACAGAGCAGTAAAAATTCAGCTTTGGTCTAGAAAAAAACCCACCACTATTCTGCACGGTGTCACTAACGCTCAGTACGACGTTTGAAGGCTTCACCAGATGCCAGATTTCTTTATCGTCATGCACGATGGACAGCACTTCCCATCTTCAAAGCACACACGCACCGATGTGAAGGGATGTTGCCTGCAGGAAACGCGACCAGGGACACCCGGCACAGTGACTGCAACGACAAGACAAGCAGTGACACGGGATGGGAACAGCTGGCCAGGGAGCAGCCCTGCAGGAACAGGCCTGGGAGCTGCAGGGAATCAGAAGCTGGATGTACACCGTGTCTCATAAAATGACAGCAAAGGTCCGCGGGATGTCCGAGCCGGAGCAGAGCCTCCAAGGCACGAGCAGCCACCCCTCAGCTCTGCCCAGCACTGAGGAGGCCGCTGGGCACTCGGCTCCACGGGAGCGAGCTCACGGGCTGAACGACCAGCAATCTAGGAAGTACCATGGACACGTAGGAGAAGTGTGGAGCCAACGGAGCCGTCCAGCCTTTGGAGGAACTGGGCTCTGCATTTCTGCAGCAGAGGACCAAAGAGACGGAACACAGCACAAGGACAGCCAGAGAGCTGAGGAGCAGCAGCTCTGCTGAACGCCGGCCGTGAGCGAGACGGGAAACAGCAGATTTCAACAGCAGCAGGGATGCTCCAGGTTAGAGCTCAGGGCAAACTTCCTAGTGTAAAGGCTGATGAAGCACTGGCAGAGGGTGCTTACAGGAGAGGTGGAGACTTTGAGGATTAAACCAACATCTTGCAAGAAGAACACGAGCACATCTGACCCTGCTTGAGGCCAGGAGGCCAGACGAGGGGACAGCCCACGGCCCCGTCCAAGCCCACGGAGCTGCGTGTGGCAGCCCTGAGCCTCCCCACGGGGCCCTGCAGAGACACTGCAGAAGGACAGAGCTCACCCCGCTGACCTGGGACAGTAAAGCAGACACGCGCCCAGGAGACCTCCGGCTACAAGGGCAAAGTTCTCAAAACCAGAGGCTTACTGAACTGTTTACCCCCCTCTCCTTTTAGAATTCCTCCACACACACAGTTTTAATAGAATTCCAGGAATTTGAAATATATGTAGGAATATATTCTTACAGCTATTACCTCCATACTACAGGTTTGACAGTGAACTCTGTACAGTACCTTAAAACTCCAAAATAACTTGTCATCGGCTCCATCACCATTTTTCCTCTTACGAGCCTTCCCACACTCCTCCTACTTTCTTATTCTATTTATTCTTTTTTCCCCTACACTATGGAATTATAGTGAAAAGCAAGATAAACAAAGATGATTAGGTGAAGGCCACAAGCTGAAATATGAGAGATTTGGTATCAGCAGGGTTAAATACATCAGGGAGGAAGGAGATATATTGACAGCTGAAAGGTTTGTTCATTTGGGTTTGTTTTTACTGCAAATTTTCTGCTAGATCCACTTTTGAGAAAGTCAGAGTGCAATAAACAGAGTCATTCTCTGTGGGGTTATTGACGAGGGGGAAAAAAAAAGAGTTATAATAGTATTGATTTGGGGTGAAATGGTAAAAAGTGACAATCAATAGAGCTTAGTCAGATATAAACCTGAAGGAGTCACACCAGGCATGACAGGATTGTTACAGGAGCCAAATCCTGGCACCAGCTCAGGAAGGGAAGAAGCTCTAAATGGGATCCCCAGTGTAAGCCGTGGATTGCTTTGTACAAAAAATAACCCTAAACTATTCATTTTCCTTTTTAATACGTCAGATGGTTTGTATTTCAGCATATTGTCACTGCTGTTTTTCTAAGCTTTTGAAACAAACTCTTCCCACCTCTGTAGTATTTTCATTAAACGTCATCAACGCTCTTTTCAAATCTCTCAGACAAGTATGATTCTCCTGATTTAACAGGTAACGAGGAGATGGAAAGAGATTGGGGCTACATTTTACCGAGCAGTCAGTAATGCTGGCTATGCAAATCCATAAAATGGGAGCCGTACAGAAAGGGAATTTTCAAAGGTCCTGGGAAACTCTAACTTTGGTTTCTGCACCCATGAGTCAGTGCAGAGACAGAGCACTGGCCACCTTTCTACCTCGGCGATAGCCAAGGCCAGCTGGATGGCTTTCACCTCTGCAAACTGACTCAGTAGGCAAGGGCCAGTCCCCAGCACAGAATCACAGAATCACAAAAGCATCTAGGTTGGAAGGTACCTTGAAGATCATCTAGTCCAACCGTTAACCCAGCACTGACAGATCCCAACTACACCATATCCCTAAGCGCTATGTCAACCTGCCTCTTGAACACCTCCAGGGATGAGGACTCCACCACCTCCCTGGGTAGCCCATTCCAACGCCTGACTACCCGTTCTGTAAAGAAAACCTTCCTAATATCCAGTCTAAACCTTCCCTGGCGCAGCTTGAGGCCATTCCCTCTTGTCCTATCGCTTGTTACTTGATTAAAGAGGCTCATTCCCAGCTCTCTGCAGCCTCCTTTCAGGTAGTTGTAGAGGACGATGAGGTCTCCCTTCAGCCTCCTCTTCTTCAGACTAAACAACCCCAGTTCCCTCAGCCGCTCCTCGTACGACATGTGCTCCAGACCCTTCACCAGCTTCGTTGCCCTTCTCTGGACACGCTCGAGTAATTCAATGTCCTTTTTGTAGTGAGGGGCCCAAAACTGAACACAGTCATTGAGGTGCGGCCTCACCAGTGCTGAGCACAGGGGTAAGATCAGTTCCCTGTCCCTGCTGGCCACGTTATTGCTGATACAGGCCAGGATGCCATTGGCCTTCTTGGCCACCTGGGCACACTGCTGGCTCATGTTTAGCCAGCTGTCAATCAACACCCCCAGGTCCCTCTCTGACTGGCAGCTCTCCAGCCACTGCTCCCCAAGCCTGTAGCGCTGCTGGGGGTTGTTGTGGACCAAGTGCAGCACCCGGCATTTGGCCTTATTGAAGCTCATACAGTTGGCCTTAGCCCATCGCTCCAGCCTGTCCAGGTCTCTCTGCAGAGCCTCCCCACCCTCGGGCAGATCAACACTCCCACCCAACTTGGTGTTGTCTGCAAACTTACTGAGGGGGCACTCGATCCCCTCGTCTAGATCATCAATAAAGATGTTAAACAGGAGTGGCCCCAAAACCGAGCCCTGGGGGACACCACTCGTGACCGGCCGCCAACTGGATTTAACTCCGTTCACCACAACTCTTTGGGCCCAGCCATCCAGCCAGTTTTTTACCCAGACAAGTGTGTGCCCATCCAAGCCTCGAGCAGCCAGTTTCACCAGGAGAATGCTGTGGGAAACGGTGTCAAAGGCCTTACTGAAGTCAAGGTAAACAACATCCACAGCCTTTCCCTCATCCAATAAGCAGGTCACCCTGTTGTAGAAGGAGATCAGGTTTGTCAAGCAGGACCTGCCTTTCATAAACCCATGCTGACTGGGCCTGATCATCTGGTTGTCCCGCATGTGTCGTGTGATGGTACTCTGGATGAGCTGCTCCATCAGCTTCCCGGGTACCGACGTCAAGCTGACAGGCCTGAAATTTCCTGGATCATCCTTCGACCCTTCTTATAGATGGGCGTCACATCAGCCAATTTCCAATCTGTCAGGACCTCCCCGGTCAGCCAGGACTGCTGGTAAGTGATGGAAAGCGGCTTGGCGAGCACCCCAGCCAGCTCCTTCAGCACCCTCGGGTGTATCCCATCAGGTCCCACAGACTTGTGTGTGTCTACGTGACAGTCCCTGACTGTCTCCTGGATTGCAGGGGGTCGTTCTCCCAGTCTCTGTCCTCTGGCTGAGGAGGCTGGATTCCCTCAATACAACTAGTCTTGTTATTAAAGACTGAGGCAAAGAAGGCATTAAGGACTTCAGCCTTCTCCTCATCACTTGTTACCATGTTTCCTCCTGCATCTAGCAGGGGATGGAGGCTCTCCCTGGTCTTTCTTTTGCTACTGACATACTTATAGAAACATTTCTTGTTGTCCTTGATTGCTGAAGCCAGGGTAATTTCCATCTGGGCTTTAGACCTCCTGATTTCTGCCCTGCATAGCCTCACAGCCTCTTTGTAATCACTGTGAGTGGCTAGTCCTTCTTCCAAAGGCTGTAAACTTTCCTTTTCTCACTGAGTTTCAGCCAAAGCTCCTCGTTCAACCAGGGTGGTCTTCTCTGTCACCAGCATCTCTTACAGCACCTGGGGACTACCTGTTCATGAGCCATTAACACTTCCTTCTTAAAGAGTGCCCAGCATTCCTGGACCCCTATACCCTTCAGGATCGTCTCCCAAGGTATCCTTTCAAGCAGGTGCCTAAACAAGACAAGGTCAGCCCTTTTAAAATCCAGGATGTCAGTTCTGCTTTGCTGATGCAGAAGTTCTGGACACAACTTCGACGATCAATGTGATCAAGTTGATGCCACTTTATGAGAATATCCTGAGTTCTGACGTATTGAACGGCCGGACCTGGCATTTGCCAGACTGTAGTCTGTGGTCTTTTGGTTCAATTGCCAACCCTAACCCAAATAAAAATCAACAAACTGCCACAGTGCGTGTACTCCGTGCAGCTCCAGCACTTCCTGAATCAAAAATTACTGATGTCCCACAGTACCCAATTTCTGCTACAGCATGAACTGGAATTTCTGAAGTAATTGCAGACTTAGAAAAATGACAGATTATTTCCCAAACTCACTCCCCATACAATTCTCCTGTTTGGCCAGTCTGTAAACCAGACAGGAGGTGGCGTTTAACAGTCGATTATCGGCGTTTAATTGCCAATACAGCCCCACTAACAGCGGCAGTCCCCAACATTGCAGCTTTAACCGCTATGCTGCAAGCCACACATCCTTGGATGGCAGTGCTAGATGTAAAAGACATGTTTTTCATGGTCCCTTTAAGGGAAAAAGATAGAGAAAAATTCGCGTTTACATGGGAGGGTATCCAATATACCTTTAACAGACTCCCACAGGGATATAAACACTCACCCACAATTGCCCATGCTGCACTTGCTGAACTTTTACAGACAGTTTCACTCCCTGAAGAGGTAAAACTGTATCAGTATATAGATGATATTCTAATTGGAGGAACCTGTCCTAACAAGGTGGGAGAAGTGGCAGCAACAGTTTGGCAAGCATTGCATGAGGCAAAAATCGAAATTCCACCTGAAAAATGTCAGGGACCGAGTAAAGAAGTGAAATTCCTGGGCACTTGGTGGATTGCTGGAAGTGCAGAAATCCCACCAGATACTCTAAATAAAATAGAACAATCAGAAATGCCCCAATCTAAAAAAGAATTACAACAGCTAATTGGCACTTTAGGATATTAGAGAGAACATGTACCTGGCTTCTCCATCATTGCCCACCCACTTTATTCACTTTTACAAGGAAAATCGTGGAGATGGGATTCAGAACATGAAGAAGCAATTAAAACTCTAATACTGGAATTAAAAACATATCAATCCCTAGGACCTGTCCATCCTCATGACCCTATTGTAGCAAAACTGGTTTTGCAGAACATGGTACTTATTGTAACTTATTTCAAATTGGCCCTGACGAGCCAAAGAGACCTTTACTGTTTAGCTCAACTGCATTTAAAGAGACAGAACAAAGATATTCAGAGTGGGAAAAGGGTCTTTTGTCTTTAGTCCATGCAGTTAAACAAGTTGAGAAAATACGTCAAGAACAAGCTGTTCAGACCAGAGGTCCCTTTAATTTATTAGACACAATCCTAAAAGGGACTGCTCCCCCAGAGGCAATTGCACAAAAACCTACAATCAGGAAATGGTATGCCTATCTAGTGGGTGTGGCAGATGAAATGCAATTAACTGAAGGACACACAAAAGTTTCTAAATTGCAAATGCCTATTAATACTGACCCCCTGGCATTACAACAACCATTCAAACCTTCACCAATTTTAGATGCACCTCCCTTCACTGAAGATTCACCAACCGAGGGTGTCTGGTTTTCTGATGCCTCGGCAAAAAGAGTGGATGGTAAATGGCAATATAGAGCTGTTGCATTAGAAATCAAAACAGGCAAACAAGTTATTGAAGAGGGTGAAGGCAGTGCTCAAGTAGGAGAGTTAAGAACAGTTGTTCTGGCAGCACAAAATGAAGCAAAAGCCATTTATGTAGACTCTTATGCTGTCTGGGCAGGTGCCACACAGTGGCTTTGTCAGTGGGAAGCCCTAAACTGGGAGATAAAGAAATCACCAATCTGGAGAACTGAAGACTGGCAATTGCTATTAACCATGGCCAGAAAAACACCATTCCAAACAGGATGGGTAAAAGCTCATGCTAATGACAACAAACCAGCTACAAATTGGAACCAAAGGGTGGATGAATTGACAAAAATTAGGAAAATAGACATTGAAGACTCCTCAAACCCCACATGGTATCGACTAGGAGAACGATTACATCAAAAATTAGGCCACACAGGTCAAGAAGCACTTTACTTCTCAGCCCAAAGCCAGGGATGGCCCCTCAGTAGGAAAACGTGTGAAACCATCCTCACTGAGTGCCCCCAGTGTAAATTAAAATTGCAGATGGACCATCCTGCCAAAGCACCACCTTTACACGTTAAAGAAGGGAAAACTTTGTGGTCTACTTGGCAAATTGATTACATTGGTCCTTTAAAATCCTCTGCTGGGTACAAATATATTTTAACAGGTGTAGAGATAATACCTGGACTCCTTACAGCTACCAAGTGCCAAAAGGCTAATGCACAGAATACTATCCGAGGCCTTTCCTCATGGTTCTCAATTTTACCTGTCCCTGATTCTATCCAGAGTGACAATGGCTCACACTTTACTAGTAAAGAAGTACAAGAATGGGCAAAGCAAAAAGAAATAAAGTGGGTATTTCACACCCCTTATTACCCACAATCTAATGGTATAGTTGAACGAGCCAATGGACTGCTGAAAAAATATCTTAAACCACATGAAGGACAATGGGACAGCCGTCTTTCTGAAATTTTACAGCAGTTAAATAATCGGTATGGTCCCTATGGAAATCCAATTACTCGAGCCTTCTTAACACCTTCTTCAGAAACAAACCTAAATAATGAGCACACCTGGTCCTCAATGAAAGCAGGACAGCCCGTGATGGCAAAAATATCATCTGTAGGAACAATACCAGTAACCCCCACCAAGCCACGAGGATTTTTAGCATGGGATGCTATTGATAATAATGGAATAAAACATAAAATCAGTACTAGATGGATTTATCCAGCATCCTAAGGGGTAACCTGTTCAGCCTCCCACCCCCCCCCCCCGCCCCACCCCCCCCCCGCCCCACCCCCAAGACTGTTCTCTTTTCTTTCCTTTTCAGAAATAACCAACTCCACCAATGACATCGTGGAAACAAACACCGCATCCAGCAAGCCCACCAGTAGCACTGCGAAAACAATCCTTGTCTTTAATATGAGAATCTCTGCAGAATTCTGCCTACCCTTTAAAACCTGGACAAAAGATTCTTATCACGGTCCAGCATGATATAGAAGAAATACATCAAGTGCTAATGAGAGTCAAAGGGATGAAGAACACCGATGGTGGGAAAGCTTATTTGGATGGTCACCAACCGCAACAGGACTGTTTAATTCCATGTTCCACCCGGTCATGATTTTCTTAATTCTAATTTAATATGTTTACTGCTCATAATCGTATTGTATATTAAGGTTTGGAGGATGGTTAAACAGATTACTCAGTTACAAAAGTACCCCCATGTGTATATATTATCCCAAAATAGATGTTTTTGAAGCTAATGAAACACAAAATTTACTTCAATTGTAATTGGATTATGGCATCCTCTGTTTATAGGCATAGAGGCAAGAGGCAAGCACACTGCCACTCTATGGACAAGGTAAATTGACTTTAGTCACGGGGTGGATTGTGGTGGTGCAATGCTCACCCCTTCCCGCCCCTCCTTGTTGGGCTGCTCTGTGCCAGGTATGATTCCAGCCACCTCCCCCGAGCTATACACCAGTCTGTGGAGATAAGGACTGATAACGTTAAGGCGCCCCCTTAACGAGCCTGGCTCCTGCCCTCCCGATTGCTGGGAAACGGTTATAACAGCCCATCATCTCCCAAAGGCCTGGCACACCTGTGCCTGGGATGGGGTCAAATGGGACCAGAGTTGCACATTCATCAAATTCTTGTGTAACTGCTGGAAGGCACCAGAAGGGATCTGACAAAAGTCAATTATCTTGGACTGATGTAAGGGACCATATAGAACTAGGGACAACAGGCTAATTATAACTATATGTCTTATGTAAACAATTGTAGTTAAGACAGAAGAACTTGGGCAAAGATGAGGGGGGCTATGTGCAGAAACATACCAGGTGCTGATAGTGTTGTTAGGATACTATCTTTTGGTCCGAGCAGAAGCTTCTTCTACCCTTGGAAATGTGTGTGTCAGCAACAGATTACCCCAGATTCCGGCACAAACTGGTCTGGTGGTTTGGCCAGGGAACAGGGAACAACTGAGGCTGCGCAGAACGACAGGGTGAAAAGTTCATCAGTGAGGAAGAGGAGATACTTCATCTATACGACCCCTGCCCAGGAATTTACGACCACTGCCCAGGACTTGAGGGGCTCAATGCGCAGATGCAAGAGGAGGAGACCTGATTACCATACAGAGCGGGAGTAGGTGGGTTCAGGTAATGAATATGTATAGGCGTTAGTTAAATATTCATTGTTTCATTGTATAAATATGGGGCGACCTGTCACTTCAGGTACGCATGTTTGGAGGAATGATCCCCCATGCGTCTCAGCACTGAATAAACATACCTACTCTAAAACCTTTCAGGCTTTGGAGTTTTGATTCCGCAAGTCAGGACCCTATAGACTGCGTTCACCAGGGGACACTTTGAGCTCTCCTGGATCGCAGCGGGCCTGAGACCAGCATCTCCCCTGAGCTGGGACGCCTCTCAGGTACCAAACCCTTAAGGTGTCGTCTGCTCCAGATGGAAGGCCAGGGCAAAGTCAACCCTCTCGAGTCTCAGTTATCGCTGTTTGAGGAATGCTGAGGCATTGTGGGTATTTGCTCTAAACTCAAGAGGGAAATTTTCTTTGACTAGCTTCTCTTTCAGCCGTTCTTTCTCTGTTTATTGGTGTGTGTGTGTGGGTATGTACTCTTGTTTCTGTGTGTGTTTGTCCATTTTGTGTTCATTCTACTGAATCCAAACACCTTTTGTTTCTGTCTATGTGTATGTCCGTTTTGTGTATGTGCATGTATATATATATAAATTAAGGTACCGTCAAGTAAGTTAGTGTGAATCTTGTCATTTTAGAATCTGTAAATAAGTCACTTTTCTTTCTTTCAGTATTTCTGAATTATTTTGTAATAATAAATTGCTGTTAGTTATTAATAAACCTAGATTTCTTACTAAATCATTACTGTGTCAATACTTTCATCTGCGACAGGAGCCAACTCCACCTCATCCCTCCTGCCTTAAAAGACTGTCATGACAGATGGAAGCCGAAGTTATGGACTAAATGATCTCACTACACATTTTGGAGGGATGGCCCATAGACGAAGGGAATGAGATCTGTGGAGATACACTTGAGACCAGGGAATGGGATGGGGATTCCTTAGAATGTATTGGAAACCTGAGCCTAATGTAAATGGTATGTAAATGGTGGAACGTAAGGGGTGGAGCCTGTCCTGGTTTCAGCTGGGATAGAGTTAATTTTTCTTCTTAGTAGCTAGAATAGCGCTGTGTTTTGGATTCAGTGCGGGATTTGCTATGAGAAGAATGCTGATAATACAGGGATTGTTGTAGGAGATGGAGGTCTCTCCAGTTCCCGACGTCCTGTCCATGCGCAGGTGTACAGGAAGCTGTGAGGGGGCACAGCCAGAGCACCAAATTATCCAGTGGAATATCCCATATCCTGTAACGTCATGCTCAGGATGTCAAGGAGGGGCGGCTGGGAAGCAGGAGGTTCTCTCTTGCATCTGGGATTGCGGTTGCAGGGTATCGGTTTTTGGGGATCGCTGGCTGGGAAGGGGTTGGGTATCAGGCGGTGGGTGGTGAGCAATCACAGGGTGCGTTACCCGTTTGTACTTTCTATCATTGTTATTGTTTTATTACAATTACTAAACTGTTTCTTATCTCAACCCATGATTCTTCCTTTGTCCCTCCAATGGGTCCCCCATTCCCCGGGCAGGGGGAGGGTGAGCGATTGGCTGCGTGGGGTTTGGCTGCCGGGCGAGTTCAAAGCACGACAAGGGGCTGAGCAAGCGCAGAGCCCCAGGTTTGCTCTTGGGCTGAACAGGCTGCCAAGGGCTGGTGAAGGCCGGGGACAACATTCCTTCCTAGGACCTTCTGTGTGGCCTGAGCTGATGGTGTGTTTGGATGGGTCTGGTACAGCAGCAATCAGGGTGGGCACCAGGGCCCGGAACTGGGCAAGGGGAATGCCCTTCGGCTACTGTCGCAAGACCATCTACAGCAATCTCCATGTCACAACTGCAGCCGTGACACTGAGTGGAACTTGTAAACAAAAGTAGCTTTGCCACTGGTGTGAACCTTCCCCGGGGAGACTGAGACGGCTGTGGGGCCAACGAGGCCTGAAGCACAGGGCCATGGCGCTGGGCAGCCGGCCAAGGCCGGCCTGCAATGAGGGAGGTCTGGGCAAGGTGCTGCAGGCCCCGGGGGAAGAAAACCCTCTGGGCCCAGCCCCCAACGCTGCCCCTCAAGAGAGGAGGAAGCAGACAAATGAGCGTGGAGTCTCCCAGGGCAGACATCAATGACCAACTTTATTGTGCCGGTGGAGGGGGATCAGGGCCAGCACGCGGGGACGGCGCACGGCTGGTCCCGCGTCTGCGTCCGCGCCGGCTGTAAGGGTTTTGGGCATGACGTTCCACACGGGAGCAGTCCCTCATCCGCATGGGCCCACGGTGGCTGGAGCGGCTGCCACTCTGGGGTTCTGGAGAGGGGCAGGAGGACTCCGATGGCAGCTGGCTGGCGGTGCTGGGTCTGCTGCTCTCCGGTACTGGGGAGCTGTGGGATGTACCCAGTGCTGCCTGGCCGAGGGTGCTGCTCTCAGCACTTGGTTCTGGCGCACAGCTCCTCTCCCGGCGTGTTCTGGGCCGGCTGTAGGGCGTTTGGGCCCGACGTTGGACACGGGAGCGGCGTCGTGTGTGGTCAGGCCCAGATGGCCTGGAGCTGCTGCTGCCCTCAAGCACTTGGGAGTCGTGGGATGGCTCCAATGCCACCTGGCTACCGTTGTTGGGGCTTCTGCTCTCCGGTACTGGGGAGCTGTGGGACGTCCCCAGCGCTGCCTGGCCGACGGTGCTGCTCTCAGCACTTGGTGCTGGCACATGTCTCGTCTCCTGGCGTGTTCTGGGCCGGCTGTAGGGTGTCTGGGCCCGACGTTGGACACGGGAGCGGCGTCGTGTGTGGTCGGGCCCAGATGACCTGGAGCTGCTGCTGCCCTCAAGCACTTGGGAGTCGTGGGATGGCTCCAATGCCACCTGGCTACCGTTGTTGGGGCTTCTGCTCTCCGGTACTGCGGAGCTGTGGGACGTCCCCAGCGCTGCCTGGGCGGGGGTGCTACTCACAGCACTTGGTGCTGGCGCACGTCTCCTCTCCTGGCGTGTTCTGTGCTGGCTGTAGGGTGTCTGGGCCCGACGTTGGACACGGGAGTGGCGTCGTGTGTGGTCGGGCCCAGATGACCTGCAGCTGCTGCTGCCCTCAAGCACTTGGGAGTCGTGGGATGGCTCCAATGCCACCTGGCTACCGTTGTTGGGGCTGCTGCTCTCGGGTACTGCGGAGCTGTGGGACATCCCCAGTGCTGTCTGGGCGGGGGTGCTGCTCTCAGCACTTGGTGCTGGCGCACGTCTCCTCTCCTGGCGTGTTCTGGGCCGGCTGTAGGGTGTCTGGGCCCGACGTTGGACACGGGAGCGGCGGCGTGTGTGGTCGGGCCCAGATGACCTGGACCTGCTGCTGCCCTCAAGCGCCGGGGAGTCGTGGGGTGGCCCCAATGCTGCCTGGGTACCGGTGCTGGAACTGCTGCTCTCTGGTTTTGGCAAGCCGTGGGATGACTGGTAGCCACCAGTGCCGGAGCCATCAATCTCTGAGCTGTCACTGGAGTCTGTAAGGGGAAGCAGAAAGGTCATGGGAACAGAGGCCACTTTGGAGAGGCCAGAGCATTTCCCACAGCCCTCCTGGAGCAGAGGGGCTCTGCCAAGCCCAGCCTGGGCACCCGCTGCCAGGACTTGCCTGGGCCCTGGCCCCAGCCCAGGGGCATGAAGGTGCTTTGCCTCTTACCAGTGCCCTGCCCAGCACAGCTCTCACACTCCCAGCTGGTCCTGCTGGTCCTCAAGTTGGAGCAGCGCCGGTGGGTGCCCTCGGCAGCGCAGGAGCTGCACAGGAGCAGTTCCCAGGGCCTGGGGAAGCAAAAGGGTTCATGGCTGTGAGGACAAAGTGACCACAGCATGGGATTGTGCAGAACAGCTCCTGTTCTCAGTCCTTCCGCTTCGAGCTCTTGGCAACACAGAGATAATGTGCAGAGCCCAGGGTGCCGCTTTGGCAACTTACCCCTCTTCCTCTGCCTGCTCCCTTCCTCCGGGACAAAGGCACTCGCGGGCGTCGCAGCGGCTGTGCCTCTCAATTAGCATTTCATCTAGAGGCCCGTTGTCCCATGATGGCAATCTGATGGAGAAAGGGAAATCGCTGAGCCACTGCTGCCCCAGCATAAGGCCGATGCAGGGCAGCCCTGCTCCTCCCCCCCCACCCGGTTTACAGCTCCTCCGTGAAGCTGAAGCCCAGGCTGACGGGACAGCAGAGGGCCAGGACTGCAGGGGCAGCCCCTGGCATGGCACAGGGCTTGCAGCCTCCTGTCCTGTGAGCCGGCAGGACACCAACCTCACGGGGATTCGGATGCCCATTTTGAGCATGTCCAGGATAAAGTCATGCTTGTCTCTGCAGACGGGGCAGTTGAAAGAAATACCATTGTACTGAGCCTGGCCCTGCAGCAGAAACAAAAGGAGCAGGAGTGAGGCCCTGGTGCTGCCCAGCACCTGCCATGTCCCGGGGACGAGGGAACGGCTCCTACCTGGATGCAGCCCCGGTGGAACCAGGTGTGTTTGCAGGCGGGGCACACCATGGTGTGGTAGGACTTTCTGTCCTCCACAGGCTCCAGGCAGATGAGACATTCAGTGTTCTTCTCTGGAGCTGCCTCCACCTCCTGCTCGGGGCGGTGCTCCCTGCAGAAGCAGCTGGGGGGAAGAGGGAAGGGATGGGTGAGGTGAGAAGTGCTGAGTCCTCCACCTCCTGCTTGGGGCAGTGCTCCCTGCAGAAGGAGCTGGGGGGAAGAGGGAAGGGATGGGGGACGTGAGAATTGCTGAGTCCTTCCCCCGTGCGGGCAAGGAGAGGAGGTACCTGTGCGGAGGATAGTACTGGGTGACGCATTCACCCTCCACAGCACAGGGCAGATGGAAGCTGCGGTCGCAGCCCTCCTGGCAGCAGGTGATGGTAGCCCCGTTCTTACCACAGACGAAGCATTCCTAGAATGAGCAGAGCAGCCACCATCAGCGACAGCCTCAGGGCCTCCCTGGCCAGCCCCACACCTCCAAGCAGGGCGCAGGATGTGGCCGCTGCTGGGCCACAGTCCACAGATCCATCCACCTGGAGCAAAAGGCTCCTGGGCTTGGAGCCTCTGTGGAGCTGCTGGGAGCAAGGCTTTTGTCCCGGAGCTGCTTGGATGGGCTGGGATTTCTTTCCTGGGCTCTGGGCTAAGCTCCCCCAAACTTTTCCTGGCACAAATCTCCCTGACCTTGTCAGGTCCTCACCTTCTCCGCTGCCCGCTTGACTATGCGGGGAATGTCCTCAGGGAGAACTGCCACCATCCCTGATTCCTGGTCCTGCCAGTGAAAAAGCTCGCTGGCAAAAATCTGCAGAAGAGAGGAGGAGCTGATGAGGAGAGCATGGCTGGGAGTGCCTGTCGGCAAGGTGGAGGGATCCCCGGGGCACTCACCACGCAAAAGAGATGGAAATAGAATTCTTCGTTATCGGTTTTTGGCCCGCAGAGATCCGGGTCCGCCTCTGCCCGGCCACACAGCACACACGCTGGAGGGGAGAGAGCAAATGCTGGTGGGAATGAGCACCTCTGCGGGGTTGGGGGAAGCGTCCCTGAGGGATTGTCCCCAGGGGCCTGCTCCGTCCCTCAGGGGCTGAGGGGAAGGGTTGGGGGCCGTGGTGAGGAAGGGGCATTGCAGGCACTGCCTCCCCCTGCCACCACGCTCGGCCCCACGCTGACCGCCCCGACAGCCCCTCTGCTGTGCTGTGGGATGGAAACTTTGCTCTTACCCTGCTCCACCGAGTCAGGGGACTCCTCCTCTTCACTCTCAGACATGGCGCACGAACCACAGCGAGCGTTGGGAGCGTCCCTGTCCCAGCAGCACCGGGGTGTCTCTCCCAGATGCTCCTCGGCTGACTCTGAGGGAGAAGCGGGGCGCAGGTCAGCTCTCAGCACAGCCCCAGCGCCCCGAGGTGTGGGACCCCCCCTCTTCCCTTGGCAGCCCCCCGCAAGCCCCATCCCTCCCCTGCCCTCTCCTCACCTCCCAGGTCGCACTGACACATGGCTGGAGCCCAGTGATCCTTTTTATAGGCTTGTCCCTGTGGGTCACAGCGGCCATTGTGACATCAGCACCCCCATATATGGGCAGAGACACCCTTGGCGGTTAACATGGCCACGGTGAACATCAGCACCCCCATATATGGGCAGGGACACTCTTAGCGGGTCACAGTAGACACAGTGACATCGGCACCCTCATATATGTGCAGGTACACCCTTAGTGGGTCACAGTGGCCACGGTGACATCAGCACCCCCATATATAGGCAGGGACACGCTTGGTGGGTTACCGTGGCCATGGTGACCTCGGCAGCCCCAGGCAGGGGCGTCCTCAGCCTCCTGCCACCCCCTCTGAGGTTGGTGGCACCCACGTCACCAGGGCAGCTGATCCTGCGGCAAGTGCAGAGCCAAACACCTGGTCCCATGGGGGATCCTGGACTCGCCCATCCCACCCGCTCCGAGGGGCACCCCCTGTGTCCCCATGCCCCACACTGTCCCCACATCCCCAAAACCCCCACGGTCCTTGTGCCCCATGCTGTCCCAGTGCCCCACAGGTGACCTTCAGCACCAGTGCCCACAGCCACCTCCCCTGGCACTACCACTCTCCCCAGTGTCCAGCCTGTGGTCAAACTGGTGTCAGTGGCACCCACGATCCCCAGTGTCACTGTCACCGGCAGCATCCAGAAGTACAGCATGGTGTTCCTGTCCCCCACCAGTGACACCAAGGTGGACACGGGGACGACACCCACGGGTGCCACCACCCCAGCACCCAAACTGCCCCCTCTGCCACCGTTTCAAGTGTTGTCCCCCCCAGATCAGAACCTGGGGACAGTCCAAAACTGCCCCCCTCCTCCTTTGGGAAAGACAACAGGATCCCCGGGCAGTGGCACAGTCCACCCAGTCTGTCCAGTGACCACACTGGGACCCTGCTGCTGGGAACGGGGTGGCCTGGTGGTCCTCTGCTCTCCCTGTGTCACCCCTGCAGTGTCCCCAAGTGTCCTGGGACATCCCTATGGGGTTGGGGAGTGTCCTGGGGGCCCCCCAGTGGCTCCCCCAGGTCTCCCAGTGTCCTGGGATGCCTCTGTAAGGACAGGGGGTGGCCTGGGGGTTCCCCAGTGTCCCCATGTTCCCCCCTGAAGTGTCCCCATGGGACTTAAGGGTCCCCATGTGTTCCTGGGACCCCTCTATGTGGATGGGTGGGGTTGCCTGGTGGTATCTCACAGTGTTCCCCTCCTGTGTCCCATTGTGTCCCCAGGACCCCACTATGGGGACACAAAGAGTGGCTTGGGGATCCCCAAAGTGTCCCTGAGCATCCCTCAGTGTCCCCATGTGTGTCCCCCAGTGTCTTCCAGCATCCCCAAGTGTCCTGGGACTCCTCTATGAGGATGGGGGTTGGCCTGGGGGAGTCCCTCCATGTCCCTGGGGTCACCCAATGTCCCCATGTGTTCCCCCCAGTGTCCCCCTAGTGTCCTGGAACCCTTCTATGGGGACATTGAGGATGGTCTGGGGATTCCCAGAGTGTCCCTGAATGTCCCCCAGTTTCCTCATGTCCTCCCTCAATGTCTTCCAGTGTTCTCCAATGGGATGGGACCCCTCTGGGTGGGGGGGACACGGGGTAACCTGGGTGCCCCCCGATGACCCAAGGGTCCCAGGACCCCCTTCACAGGCTGCTCACCCCCGGGGATCCCCTCTAACTATCTGCACCCGCATGCTGTTAATAACCCAATGAACTCTCAGTGCCCCCAGTTCATCCCAGTGCCCCACAGTGCCCCACAGTGCAGCCCTGTCCCTCCATGTCCGGGGGCTCTTGGAGACGCACCAGGGCTTGCACAAGTCCTGGGTATTGCACCAGCATTTGCACCAGCCCCAAACGTGGCACGTGCTTTTGTACTAGCCTGAGCATTGCACAGGCCTTTGCACAAGCTGCAAACTTTGCACACGTTTGCACACACGTTTGTACAAGTCCCAAAGGTTGCACAAGCCTTTCCCCCAGCCCTCAAACTCGCACAAGCCTTTACACAAACCCCAACCTTTGCACACCCACTTGCAGAAGCCCCACTGTTATCCAACTCTTTGCCCCGCCCCCCTGCTCAGGGGAGGGCAGTGGTTGGAGGTAGATGCGGAGTGGGACCAGCTCCACTTAAACCAGCAGCTCCTAGTTCCCTGCCCCTCTTCCTTCAGCTCCCCGTGCCCCTCCCCGCTCCCTTTGACCCTCCCAATCCCATCACCCGCCCCGGCCATGCCCCTTCACTTCACCCTACTCCAGCTCTCCCTTCACCACCAGCTCCAAACCACGGTGCTGCTGCAGTGGGTCTTCTCTGCCTCACCCTCGCTGATCAGCAGCAGGGGTGGGATTTGGCAATTTTGGGACATCAGGTGTCCCCCAAATCCCCCTGACTCCCCATAGCCACCCCCTCCTCCTCCCAGACACCTGGGTCCCCTAGGGCAGCGCTGTGTTCAACACCCCTTCCCTCCCTGCTCAGGATGGGAGTTTTGGGGTGCTGGGGGAAATGGGGTCCTCAGGAATGGGGGTGCTGGTGGTGTGGGTAGCCCTAAGCGGGAGGCCCCCTTTCCCCCGCTTCCTGGGTGACTGGGTCCTTCAGGGCAGCGCTGCATCTGCAGCAACCTCCTTTCATTTAAGATGTAGTTTCAGCGTTCACCCAAGCGATGACAAAATCATCTAATCTGTCATTATACGTGTACGAATCACCACACAACGCTTTAATTCTCATTTTGGGGACAAAGAGCCATCTTCTAGATTTTCACACATCTCTGAACTTCAGAGACCATTGCCTGCTGGTACTCTGCTCGTCACTAATACAATTACTTTTGTTTGTGTTTTCTGGGCTCTTTCCCTGAGGAAAAGAAGGGACCCACGTGTGGTGGGTTGATCTCAGCCAGATGCCCGGCAGCCAGAAAAAGCCCGACCCAGGGATGGAACAGCTGCTTTCAGCAGCGGCCTTTGAAGCAAGGACAGAGGTGGTCGGGGCCTTGGGAAAGGAGGCAGGGAGGAGGGGTTGTGGTGAACACCAGGAGAATCACAGAATGACAGAATCATTCAGGTTGGAAAAGACCCTTCGGATCATTGAGTCCAACCCTCAGCCCGACTCTACAAAGTTCTCCCCTTCACCACATCCCCCAACATCTCATCCAAACAACCCTTAAACACACCCAGGGATGGGGACTCCACCTCCTCCCTGGGCAGCCTATTCCACTGTCTGACCACTCTTTCTCTGAAAAATTTTTTCCTCATGTCCAGTCTGAACCTCCCCTGTTGTAGTTTAAAACCATTCCCTCTTGTTCTATCGCTAATCACCTGTGAGAAGAGACCAGCACCAAGCTCTCTACAATGTCCTTTCAGGGAGCTGTAGAGAGTGATGAGGTCTCCCCTCAGCCTTCTCCTCCTCAAACTAAACAGTCCCAGCTCCTCCAATCGCTCCTCACAGGATTTATTCTCCAGGCCCTTCACCAGCTTCATTGCCCTCCTCTGCACTCGCTCCAGCACCTCAAGATCTCTCTTGTATTGAGGTGCCCAAAACTGGACACAAAACTCCAGGTGTGGCCTCACCAGTGCAGAGCACAGGGGGACTATCACCTCCCTGCTTCTGCTGTTCACACTATTTCTAACACAAGCCAGGATGCCGTTGACTTTCTTGGCCACCTGGGCACACTGCCGGCTCATGTTCAGTTGCTTGTCAATTAGAACCCCCAGATCCTTCTCTTCCAGACAGCTCCAGCCACACCTCCCCAAGCCTGTAGCCATGCAGGGGGTTGTTGTGGCCCAAGCGCAGGACCTGGCACTTGTCCTTGTTGAAGCTCATCCCGTTAATGTTGTCCCACCGATCCAATCTATCCAGGTCTCTCTGTAGAGCCTCCCTGTCCTCGTGCAGATTGACACTCCCGCTTAACTTGGTGCCATCTGCGAACTTACTGATGATACACTCTGTGTCCTTATCAAGATCATCAATAAAGATGTTAAAAGAAATGACCCCAACACCGAGCCCTGAGGAACAAGACAGAGAAGTGAACAAGGCGTTGAACTTCTAAGTGTAGCAACAAGAAGAAACTTCATCTATTGGTTATCAAGCGGAGATGGAGTCAAGGGGTATCATTCCCCAACAAAGTGCTGCCCAGACGCTCATGGACACAGAATTTCTTCAAACAATCCCATTTATTGGGTATTTATTTAGGGTAAATCCCTCCTGCACCTCCAAGCTGGAGGATCATCACAACTGAGCGGGTGCAGAGGCTGCACGGGAAGCGGGGAACCAGCTCGTGTTCAGCTTGTCACGGGGCAGAGGAGGAGGTGCAGCACGTTCCCCATGAGGTGCTCCCTGGGGGTGCAGCAGCACCTTGCCGGCAGATCCCCCACGGTGCCCAGCTCTGGTGGAAGACGTGCCCGAAGGTTGGTCTCAGGGACGCACGCAGCAGGCGGTTAGTGATGTTGTTCTTGGAGCTGCTCAGGTTTTCACAGGCGCTGCCCCATCCCAAGGTTGGATGCAGCCCCATCAGAAAGGAGTTCTTGGGGACGGCTTGGCAGGTGCAGTGGAGGTCCCCATTTTCTCTAGAGGCTTGTCTTGACCTGAGGTGTCACTGGGGTCTGCTTTGCCCTCCCAGTCCTCATCCACACTGCTGGCTGCTGCCGTCAGAGTCAGCACTGCTCTGCCTGGGTAGCCAGTAGAGCCTGAAGAGCTTGAGCAGGGTTTCAGCAGAGGCCCAAACCCACCAGGTCCAGTGGGCAGTGAGGAGAACACCTTCCAGTGCGAGGCCGTGCAGCTCCTGGCTCCTCTGCTCCATCTCCTCCAGCAGCCAGGTCATGTCCTGCCTCTCCTGCTCCTCACGGTGCCGCAGGTGGTCTTGTGTGGCCGTGTCTACCCGGTCACCCACCCTCAGCACGTACTGCACGATGCTCAGCACCATCAGGACATGGGGGATGCTGTTTTGCTGATTAGGGATACCAATTAAACTCAGACACCAGAGTGAAAAGAGTAAGCATATTTTACTGGGGATAACTAAATAATGTAACAGAATAATACAGAAAACATGCAGTAAGAAAAGGCAGAATAATACACCTAAAGCAACAAATAGGAAAATACAGGGTAATGCACCAAATCATTACTACACGGCAGAGAGAATAGTGATTAAGAAAGATCCATCACCACTTGCACCCATTATCATCATCCAGACCCGCAGGCGCTGGGCAGCCTTGGTTGCAGCGAGGATCTGTTGAGCCTTTCCCAGCAAGTGGGAAGTCCCACGCAGTGTGTCCACCTGTAGGTGAGGCATCCAAAGTCGCTGCAAGCAGGTCCAGCCTTATATACCAAAAATCAGCAAGGCAGAATAACTGGCACCTTTGTTTTGAGCAGAAAATATCTGGTTTCATTCTCCTGTTGGATTCCACCCAAAGCCTGGCCAGGGCTTGGTAGGCAAGACCAAGGGAGCTTCCAACAAGGCTAAATACTTGGTTTCTCAGCCTTGAACAAGGCTGAGAAAGGAACGTTGGATACATTGTCTCGGTCTTTCATCCTCACTATTGATTATATCCTGTCTAAGCTACATCTTTCACTAGTGAGTTTACATATTTTGTTAATGACTACATGCTAAGTTAGCAGCTTTGGTGCAGGGCCTGTTTTTCAGGCTTTAGTATTTCAAAGCTTTAGCGCTTTTTACATCAGTATAGGTGGTTGGTTATAACTTAGTACAATACCTACTAGCACAATGGCTATCAGTTATAAAATATACAGGATTCATCTATAGGTCAGCTCTGGCTTGGGCCAGTTTTCCAAGCCTCAGCACTTCAGATGCCCACAGCCATGGTCTGGAGGAGAAGGGAGAGAAGGGGCTCAGTGGGGCTGGGTGAGAGGGAGATGGCAGCTGGAGCAGCAGGGGAGAATATGCCGGGACTGGGGACAGGTGGGAGAGGGGCCGAGGGAGCTGGGAGGCAGTAAGGGGGAGGGTGGTGAGTGCTGCAGGGACGGGGACATCTCCCCACAGCTCCCAGGCACTGGCTGTGACCGGCAGCCCCGGCACCCCTGTGCCCAGCCCCGAGGGCGGCACCTGCCCTGCCCCAGGCGCTCCCTGCAGTGGCTGCGCCCTCGCCCTGGCTGTAGAAACCCCCCTCAGAGGCCAGAGCTTCTGCCCCGGCCCTCATCCGGCCCAGCCTTCCCCCTGCCGGCCTCACTCACCGCTGGCCTGCGCCGTACTGCAGCGGGTGATGCCGGCTGGCACCCTGGTGACACCCCGTGTGGACTTGTCCTCTGTGATGTCACAGGCGCCAGAGCCCCACGGGGACACCCACCCCTTGGGCCACAGCCACTGCCCCGGCTCTGCAGCCCCCACAGCGTGCAAAGCACAACACCCCTGTTACCAAAAATCCGGTCTCAAAAGTACCCTCTAAGGCTTAGTTTGAAGTTTGAGAGGGCACGATTCTGCATTGCAGCCTGGGTGCAAGGGGATCGCCCCGCCGAACGTGCACACAGTAAAACAGGAGTTCATCTTTTATGTACCTTAAAGACATGAATATTCATACATTTCCCAAAAAATCTCCGCCTTTCCACCTATCTACTACATTTACATAACGCTGGCATTGCAAAATTGCACTACGCACGCATGGGGGTCTCGGGTGGTCGTCTGGGGATTAGCCCCCAACTCCTTTTCCCCTTTTATGGTCACGAGTATTTTGAGGACAATTTCTTCTCCTTTGGACATTTCCCAACTCTGTTGTCTGGCCAAGTTCTTTCTCATCGCCCTTGTTTGAGCAATTCTGCCAGGATAGGTCTATTCTCAAGGTTAGGAGATCTTCTCTGTACATTTTAATCACTCAGGCCTTGTTAAATACAAAAAGTTAAATGTTGTTTGGTTAAAGAATTTCTTAACATTTTCCCCCTTGGAGACTTCCAAAGATTTCTTTGCGAGTCTCACCTAGATTGCATAATTCTAATAATATTGTCAACTTACAGGGATACACAATTGGGTACATGACCATTTAAGGTATAATGTAACACTTCTCTTACCACTGATTGTTACAGGCCTCAACATGCAGGTGCCAACTGCTCGCAGGCATCAGCTAGCGGGCATCAACTGGGTGTTAAACTAACTTCGATGACGAACTAATGAAATACTTGGCAGAGGACATGGAAACAAAAATTCTTAAGGATTTGCAGGAAAAAAATTCAGGTAGTCATCCAGAACAAAGCGAGAGTTTTAGAAGGAGTCATTGACACTTGCTAGGTTAAGCAAATCTCTGTATAGGAACATCGCTCACTGGAGACCACAGAGAGCTGGAGGACCTCCTGCCTAGGCTGCCTCACTGGAGACCTGTGGTGGTTTAGTCCCTGTCGGGGTCTGAGACCACGCGGCCGCTGCCCCTCCCCCACAAAGGGAGTGAAATCTCAATGTAGTTTTTAACACTCCATTGTAGCGCTCGATCTTCCCAGAGGTTGGTGAGTGGTAGGGGATGTGGTAGACCCACTCGACGCCGTGTTCTTCTGCCCAGGCATCTCTGAGGTTATTTCGGAAGTGAGTCCCATTGTCCAACTCAATCCTCTCTGGGGTGCCGTGTCGCCACAGGACTCGCTCTTCAAGGCCCAGGATGGTGTTCCGGGTGGTGGCGTGGGACACTGGATAAGTTTCGAGCCATCCAGTGGTTGCTTCCACCATTGTGAGCACGTGGCGCTTGCCTCGGCGGGTCTGTGGCAGTGTGATGTAGTCGATCTGCCAGGCCTCTCCATATTTATATTTCATCCATCGATCTTCATTCCGCTGGGGCTTCACCCGTTTGGCTTGTTTGATTGCAGCACACGTCTCACATCCGTGGATGATCTCTGCGATGGTGTCAATGGTGAGGTCCACCCCTCGGTCTCGAGCCCACCTGTATGTTGCATCTCTGCCTTGGTGGCGCGAGGTCTCATGGGCCCACCGGGCTATGAACAGTTCACCTTTACGCTGCCAGTCCAAGTCCACCTGAGCCACTACGATCTTAGCAGCCTGGTCTGCCTGCTGGTTGTGTTGATGTTCATCAGTGGCTCGACTCTTGGGTATATGGGCGTCCACATGGCGCACCTTCACAACGAGCTTCTCCACCCGGGCTGCAATATCCTGCCACACTTCAGCGGCCCAGACGGATCTGCCCTTGTGTTGCCAGTTGTTCCCTTTCCATTGCTGCAACCACATCCACAGGGCACTTGCCATCACCCACAAGTCAGTGTAGAGATAGAGCCTCGGCCTCTTTTCTTGCTCAGCAATCTCCAAAGCCAATTGGGTGGCTTTCGCCTCTGCGAACTGGCTCGATTCACCTTGTCCCTCAACAGCTTCAGTGGTTTCTCGTGTGGGATGTCACACCACAGCCTTCCATCGTTGATGTTTCCCCACAATGCAACAAGACCCATCAGTGAACAGGGCATATCGCTTCTCCTCCTCTGGCAGCTCCTTATATGGTGGGGCCTCCTCAGCATGTTTCACCTCTTGTTCTGGTGACATCCCAGCATCTTTGCTCTCTGGCCAGTTCATGATCATTTCCACTAATCCTGGGGGGTCGAGGTTCCCTATTCGAGCCCATTGTGTTATCAACGCAACCCATTTACTCCACGTGGCATCTGTTGCATGATGTGTGGAGGGAGCCTTTCCTTTGAACATCCATCCCAGCACCGGCAGTCGGGGTGCCAGGAGGAGCTGTGTCTCAGTGCCGACCACTTCTGAGGCAGCTCGAATTCCTTCGTATGCTGCCAGTATCTCCTTCTCAGTCAGGGTATAGTTAGCTTCAGAGCCTTTGTATCCCCGGCTCCAAAAGCCTAGATGTCAGCATCGGGATTCCCCATATGCTCTCTGCCAAAGGCTCCAGGAAGGGCCATTCTCCCCGGCTACGGTGTAGAGCACGTTCTTAATCTCCTGCCCTGTCCGGACTGGCCCGAGAGCCACTGCCTGGGTAATCTCCTGCTTAATTGCTTCAAAGGCTTGTTGTTGCTCAGGGCCCCATTTAAAATCGTTCTTCTTGTGGGTTACGTGGTAGAGAGGGCTCACAATCAGGCTGTAGTTTGGGATGTGCATCCTCCAGAACCCCACAGCGCCCAGGAAAGACTGAGTCTCCTTTTTGGTCGTTGGTGGGGCCATGGCTGTTATCTTGTTTATCACCTCCATTGGGATGTGGCGACGCCCATCCTGGCATTTTATTCCTAGGAACTGAATCTCCCTTCCAGGCCCCTTAACTTTCTGTTGCTTGATGGCAAAAGCAGCCTTCAGGAGGATTTCAATTATCTTCTTTCCTTTCTCAAAGACTTCCTCAGCTGTGTCCCCCCATACAATGATATCATCAATGAACTGCAGGTGTTCCGGAGCCCCACCTTTCTCCAGTGCAGTATGGACCAGTCTATGGCAAATGGTGGAGCTGTGTTTCCACCCCTGGGGCAATCGATTCCAGGTGTGCTGGATACCCCTCCAAGTGAAAGCAAATTGTGGCCTGCACTCTGGTGCTATTGGGATGGAGAAGAACGCATTAGCAATGTCAGTTGTGGCATACCACTTGGCTGCCTTCGACTCCAGCTCATACTGGAGCTCTAGCATGTCCGGCACTGCAGCACTCATCGCTGGCATAACTTCATTCAGGCCACGGTACTCCACGGTAAGTCTCCACTCGCCATTAGTTTTTCTCACTGGCCATATAGGGCTGTTGAAAGGTGAATGAGTCTTGCTGATCACCTTCTGGCTTTCTAGTCGACGGATCAGCTGATGAATGGGGACCAGGGAATCTCGGTTAATGCGGTACTGCCACCGGTGCACTGTCTTGGTAGCAGTTGGCACTCGCTGCTCTTCAACCTTAAGCAACCCCACCACCGAGGGGTCCTCTGAGAGGCCGGGTAAGGTGGACAATTGCTCAACCTCCTCCAGGGCAGCTATACCAAAGGCCCACCGGTACCCTTTTGGGTCTTTAAAGTACCCTCTCCTGAGGTAGTCTATACCTAGGATGCACGGGGCATCTGGGCCAGTCACAATGGGGTGCTTATGCCAGTCCTTCCCAGTTAAGCTTACTTCAGCTTCTAATAGGGTCAGCTGTTGGGACCCCCCTGTCACTCCGGAGATGCAGATGGATTCAACCTCACTGTGACTTGATGGCATCAAGGGTGCACTGTGCGCCAGTGTCTACCAAGGCCTTATATTCTTGTGGGTCTGATGTGCCAGGCCATCGGATCCACACCTTCCAGTAAATCCGATTATCCCTTTCCTCCAGCTGGCTGGAGGCAGGGTCCCTCTAATCCTGCTCACCATCACTCACTTGATCTAAGAGTGACTCCTGCAAGAATGACTTCCTGGTCCCCTCAAGAGGGTCAGGCATAGTGTTGGCCATTCTATTCTGTCTGGGGGATTTCCGACTGGACACTGGAGCTGCATCTTTCTTGGAAGACTCCCCTTTCATGGTGGTCTTCCCTTTCAGTTGCTGTACTCGTGCAGCTAGGGCGGAAGTGGGCTGTCCATGCCACCTTCTCATGTTTTCCCCATGGTCGCGGAAGAAGAACCACAGGGTGCCCCGTGGTGTGTGTCTTGCACTGCCCTTCTCTTGGGTGGGGAAGCGCCTGCTTCTAGTAGCTGAGACATCAGCCCGTGCAGGTGGAATGTAGGACATGTCCTCTTCCATTTTCTGGAGCCTCTGAGACAGTTCCTCTACAGCTGAAACCAAAGCATGTTGGGAGGAAGGGAGACTTCCCTCATATTGCCGGAGCTGCATAATCACTTCGTCCACTGTTTGAGTCTGGGTGTCTCGCCACCAGGACGCTACCGCTAATGCTTTGGAATGTGCTTCTGGTGCACTTTGCAGGAATTTCCGCCACGTCAGCTGTGTGCAAGGGGCCTGATCTGGATCCATTGGTGACCACTTATCATTCAGATCACCATAGACCATGTCAAACACAGCCAATTCCCTGAGATTTTGAATGCCTTTCTCCATGTCGGTTCACTTGCCTAACCGACACAGAGCATCATCCTTGTAGGGGTACCTCTCCCTCACACCGAGCAGGAGTCGCCTCCAAAGGCTGAGGGTTTGAGCCTGTTTCCCTATTGCCTTGTCAATACCAGCCTGCTTGGCTAAAGGTCCCAGCTGCTTGGCCTCCACTATCCCAGCATCAGAGCAGCCAGGTGCAAATTTGCTCGCCTGGAAGGCGGCTGAAATCCTTCCGCATATCTCGCAACTCACTCAGGGATAGAGATCGGATTGTTACCTCCAGCTCTTCCTCCTGCTCTCGTGATGGGCCTGGTTCATTAACACCCTGTGCACTGCGAGGGGATTTTTTGGTATATTTGGTTTTCCTTATCGGGGCGACTGATATTGGCACTGCCTGTCCCCCTGGCCCAGCTGCTGCACCAGTAAGTTCACTTTCAGATCCTGCAGCCCTTTCTCCCCCTTGAGGGCAGTGATCAGTGTTAAGGGCGATGCGGTAAGCATGGGCAAGCCCCCAGCACATCGCAGGGAATTGTGTCTCCTGGGGTTTGTCAGATTGGCAGCACACCTTTTCCAAACACACCACCAGTTTATCAGGACTCTGCACTTGTTTGGGAGTGAAATCCCAGAACGTTGGGGGTGACCACTGACTCAGGTACTTGCCCATCTTCTCCCACACACCTTGCCATTTATAACTATCTGCCCTCAGGGCAGGTTTCCGGGTGGTGCCATTATTGGAGAAATACCGCATGGCCCAAAACAAGATCTGGCAGACATTTAGAAAGCACAGTGCTGCAAGCACACTGGCCTGGGTGCTCCAGGGATAGCTGAAGCTCTCAAAAACCAAGAGGATCTCTTCCCCTGGCTCACCCATTAAGGGGGTGAGACCCCAAACAAAAGCCCAGGCAGCAAACAGGTACCGGTTCACCCCCACAAGCAGTGACACAAGCATATTATAAGCAGTCTGCAGCCAGTACAGCAAAACAAGACCCTTGACGCATTTTCCACCGAAAACAAACATCAGCACTGGGAATGCACAATGGATATAAGGATTAATCCAGCCCCACCACGCAAGCAACTTGGCCAGCATTGCAAACGTTTCTCATCAAACAAATACAAATAAAAACAGAAAAATTACACTTAACAGATTGCTCTAACACACCTTCTCCTTTTGTCCTTATCTCAACCCTCTCGTGCCCCATGATGGGCG
This sequence comes from Strix uralensis, assembly GCF_047716275.1. Lineage (NCBI taxonomy): Eukaryota > Metazoa > Chordata > Aves > Strigiformes > Strigidae > Strix > Strix uralensis. The sequence goes on along the minus strand of NC_134010.1, from coordinate 992,500 downwards.
CCAAAAGTTGTGGTGGTTTAGTCTCTGCCGGGGTCTGAGACCACGCGGCCGCTGCCCCTCCCCCACAAAGGGAGTGAAATACAAAGCCCCGGGGCTGAGATAAGGGGAGGTTTAATACAACAGTGCAACAGCAACACAACAAGCAGCAACAATAACAGTAACAGTAATAACAATGAACGGCTGGTCCGAGGGATCGGAATACAAGTTTGATATTGACCTTGAGCAGATAACCGTGGACTCTTAAGAGGCTGGAAAGTCCCGAGAAGAGCTGAGTAAACAAGATTAAGGAACTGCCTAACCGGAACTGCCAGACCGCAAGGAGAGGAAGCTCATCGAGGTTGCAACAGAGAAAAGGTCATCCAATCATGAACTGTTAGTCTCTAATTAAACCAATCACATATGGACACATATTCTTAAGAAAGCTATAAAAAGACTTGTTAAAACAATAAAGTAGCTTTCTGCTCGCCATTTGGTGTTTGTCGTGTCTGTCTCAGCAATGACAGGAGAACATAGAGAGCTGGAGGACCTCCTGCCTAGGCCGCCTCACTGGAGACCATAGAGAGCTGGAGGACCTCCTACCTAGGCCGCCTCACTGGAGACCATAGAGCCCTCACAGACTTTAAGCAGGAAGTAGGCCCTGTGGGGGCCAGGGGGACCCCCTGGGGGGGCTCCACTGCATTGTGCCCTCCCAGAACCTGCCCACACTCCTGCCTGCACCGTGAAGGGGGGGGATAAGGGACATTGGGGGTGTTACTGGGGGGGTGTTACTGGGGTTCTGTGGGAGTCGTGGGGGTTACTGGGGTCCTACGGGCAAAACAAACTCTACGAGTCGGGGAGAGTTATACAGCAGGTATGTTTACTCCGGCACTGGGGTGCAAGGGGATTTCTCCACAAAGCTTGCACCCCAACAGCACATTTTACCAAAAATTTATCAAGTGTGGATATACATAGTCATTGGATTACATAACACAAACATACATATGCATGAGTAAGGCTGGGTTAGTTCTAGATGCTGGGGTCAGCAGTTTATGTTCTCTTTGCACCTGTGCATTGCCTCCTGGAGGGCGTCTTCGGGGGGCTTTTGGAGGAAGGCTCACAGTCCTCCTCACCTTGTACTTATCCTCGGAGAATACACAGATTCTCTTAGCCAATTTCTTGAACAACCAGAGTGGTTCCAGCTGGTTTACCACCTCTATCTTATCTAAAAGCACAGCTTTTAGATTGAAGGAGCGATTGAAGGAGCTGGGACTGTTCAGTTCGAGGAGGAGAAGGCTGAGGGGAGACCTCATCACTCTCTACAGCTCCCTGAAAGGACGTTGTAGAGAGGTTGGTGCTGGTCTCTTCTCACAGGGAATTAGGGACAGAACAAGAGGGAACGGCTTTAAACTGCAACAGGGGAGGTGTTGCGGATGAAACTATTCACACAGTGATGGTTTAGCAGGAAATCTAGATTTATTAATAACTAACAGCAATTTATTATTACAATATAATTCAGAAATGTTGAAAGAAAGAAAAGCGACTCATTTACAGATTCCAAAATGACAAGATTCACACTAACTTACTTAATGGTACCTTAATTTATACATATATACATGCGCATACACAAAACGGGCAAACACACACACAGAGACAAAAGTATTTGGATCCAGTAGAATGAAGTACGTACCCACACACCAATAAACAGAGAAAGAACGGCTGAAAGAGAAGCTAGCTCAAAGGAAAAATTCCCTCTCAAGTTTAGAGAAAATACCCACAATGCCTCGGCATTCCTCAACCGGCAATAATTGAGACTCGAGAGGGTTGACTTGGAAGTCACCCTGGACTTCCGTCAGCTGTGGCAGCACACAACACTGTAAGGGTTTGGTACCTGAGAGGCGTCCCAGCTCAGGGGAGATACTGGTCACAGGCCCGCTGCGATCCAGGAGAGCTCAAAGGGTCCCCTGGTGGTAGCAGTCTATAGGGTCCAAGGTAATTGACTTTCTTCAGATCCCTTCTGGAGCCTTCCAGCAGTTACACAAGAACTTCATGAATGTGCAACTCTGTTATTGTTCCCATTTGACCACAATCCAGGCACAGGTGTGCCAGGCCTTTGGGAGATGATGGGCTGTTATAACCGTTTCCCAGCAATCGGGAGGGCAGGAGCCAGGCTCGTTAAGGGGGCGCCTTAACGTTATCAGTCCTTATCTCCACAGACTGGTGTATAGCTCGGGGAAGGTGGCTGGAATCACACCTGGCACAGAGCAGCCCAACAAGGTGGGGCGGGGAGGGGCAAGAATTGCACCACCACACTGGGTAATGACTACAGAGGGTAGTTAGGAAAAACTATAAATGAAATTATGTACATTACAGTAAAATACAGGAAAAATACAGGAAAAAAAAAACCTAGTAAAACATAAGTGATGTCTAACGTTAAAACTAAATGTCCAACTTTACAGGTAAAGTACACTACTGCTTTACATTAGCAATTTCAAGTATACTTGTAGCAGCTTCCCTTCATTTCCCCCCTTTTCTTTTCCCTAAGCACATTCTTTTGCTAACAGAATTTTAGTTCCTTCTCGAGCTTTATGAGTTCAACAGGGAAATGCTTCAGGCCAAACGGAATAGGTTTCTGTTAATATTGACAGATATCTATACCCTCCTTTTCTAGACAATTCTGAGAAGTCTATTTGCCAACTTTGACCTGGAACACAGCCTTTGCTACTATTTCCAAACTTTACTCGGTGCTCTACTTTTGGGTTATTTTTCAAATATGTCTCACATCTGTTAACCACATTTCTGACAGTTTGAAACAAGCTTCGGGCTATTATTTGCTTAGAGAGAGAATTATACAGAGCTTCTGTTCCCCAGTGAGTTTTGTCATGTTCAATTTTTACTAATGTCCACAATAATCTAAAGGGAACTATTACTCGATTGTCTTCTACTGTTGCCCAATTTGACGGATCAATCTTAGCTTTTAAGTCCTTGATTAGCTTTTAATCTTTTTCATCATATTTTACTGTTTCAGGTAATGATAGAGATTTTTCAGGAATCAAACTTAATACCTCACCTTGTTCCGAGGCTTGCCTTGCCTTATACCCAGCCAATTTGTTACCTACCTCCTGGTCAGTGTTACCTTTCTGGTGTCCTCACAATGCATGATGGCCACAGCTGTCAGAAGTTGGATTTCTTCCAAAAGTCATAATATTATATCTGCATGTTTAATACTTTTTCCTTATGTAGTTAAAAGTCCTCGTTCTTTCCAGATTGCTCCATGAGCATGCACTACACCAAAGGCATACCTTGAATCTGTCCATATATTTACACATAGTCCTTCAGTGAGCTCCAGTGCTCTTGTTAAGGTGATTATCTCCTCCCTCTGTGCTGATGTACCTTTTCCGGAGAGGTTTTGCTTCTATTACCTGATCTGTCGTTGTTACCACATACCCGGCCCTTTGGACCCCATTTTTCACAAAACTGCTTCCATCCGTATACCAGGTATGGTAGGCTTCTTCCAACGGTTCTTCTTTCAGGTCAGGTCGACTCACGTAGATGGTTTCAACTGTTTCTATGCAGTCATGTATAATGGGGTCAGTTTCCTGTTTGTCACTTAGAAAAGAGACAGGGTTAACTATTGTAGATGTAATAATTTCCACATCATCCTGCTCCATTAGGACTGCCTGATATTTTAAAAATCTAGATGGTGATAACCAATGTCCGCCTTTTTGTTCCAAAACGGAAGTTACTGCATGGGAAGTGTAAACAATCATCTTCTGCCCCAGGGTAAACTTGTGAGCCTCTTGAATGATTATGACAACAGCTGCCACTGCCCGGAGGCATCCTGGCCATCCTTTGCTGACTTCATCCAAGTGTTTGGAAAAGTATGCTACTGCTGGCTTGTAGGGTCTCAATTTTGGGGCTAAAATTCCAAGGGCCACTCCTTGTTTTTCACAGGCAAGCAACCAAAAAAGTTTAGTCACATCTGGCAAGCCTAAAGCAGGGGCTCTCATCAGTTCTAATTTTAACTCTAAATGCTCTTTTAGCCTCATCAGCCCAGATTAATTGCTTCTGATTACCTTTCAGTAGTTCATATAAAGTCTTTACTATCAGTCCATAATCATAAAACCATAGATGGCACCAACCTGCATTCCTAGAAAAGTTCGAAGTTCCTTTACTGTAGTTGGCTCTGGAGTCCTACAGATGGCCTCTTTCCTTTCATTTCCAAGCTGTCGTTGTCCTTTAGAGATCAGGAATCCCAAACAGACCACTTCTTTTTTCAGGATTTGAGCTTTCTGTAATGACACTCGATAACTACTTAGTCCAAGAAAGTTCAGTAAGCTCACAGTCCATTCTTTACATTCTTCTCTTGTCTCTGTAGTTATCAAGATATCATCTACATATTGTAAAAGGTTGCCATTACCTGGAGGCCTTTCCCAACATTCTAGTTCTCTTGCTAATTGGTTTCCAAATATTGTAGGGCTATTTTTAAATCCCTGTGGTAACACTGTCCAAAACTCCGCTGAGTTTTACGCCCTGAATCGGGGTTTTTTCATTCAAAGGCAAACCGATTGTGGCTTTCAGGGACCAAGGTGAGGCAAAAGAATGCATCTTTTACATTTAATACTGTGAACCATTCATATGTTTCTTTCAGGGTAGTTAATAAGGTGTATGGATTTGCTACTACTGGGTATAGATCTTCCACAATTCTGTTAACTGCCCTTAAGTCTTGTACTATTCTGTATTTCCCATCCGGCTTCTTTATTGGTAAAATTGGGGTATTAAAGTCTGATTCACATTCTATCAATAACCCAAATTTTAAGAATCTTTCAATTGTTTCTTTTATATCCCTCCAGTCTTAAAGGATACTGTTTTATTTTAATTGTACAGAACCAGGTTTTAATTCCACTTCTACTGGCATAGCATTTTTGGCCTTCCCAGGAGTTTCAGAGGCCCATACTCATGGATACACTTGATCTAAAATCTCTCCAAGTTCTGGGGTACCCTCAGTTTGTTTTTCCATTTCAATCATAGCCAAACTTAAAATTTCAATTAGTCGATCATCTTTTACTCTGAGTTTTATTTTACCCTTTTCAAAAATTATTTGTACCTCTAATTGCTCTAATAAGTCCTGTCCCAATAAGGATTTCGGAGATTCTGGTAGATAAAGGAATTTGTGAATTCTCATTTGTTTTCCAATCTTAAATTCAATTTGCTGTAAAAACAAAGCCTTCTTTTGCTGGCTGGTAGCTACTATTACAGTTATAAAATCGTGACCTACAGGTATTAGTTCTTGATTTAACACAGAATATCAGGCACCCATATCTATAAGAAATTCTATCTCCTCTTTCTGATTCCCTGGCTTCAATTTAACCAGTGGATCCGCTACAGTAGATTCCCCAGGTCCCCGTCATTCGATTTCAGCAACCACTTCAGGCTTTACTTTTCTCAGTAAAGTCCTTTTCCAATGCCCGCCTCCTCCGCAATAAGCACACTGTCTTGTCTCAGTGTTGTTTGGAAACTTCGAGCTCCCACAGGAGGTCCTCCCTTACCTCTGCATCCAGGGAGTCTCTGAGGTCCCGCACTTCATTCTAATGCTGCAATTGTTGTTATGGCTATTGTTTTATTTAATTTTCTCTTATCACTGTTTTCCCTATTTCTGTATACCCTCCAGGCTTCTTCAATTAACTTCTCCAAATCCCGCGCTTCAGGCTCTTTTAGTTTCTGGAGTTTTTCCCTAATATCTTCCGATGATTGGCTCAAAACCAACGATACCGATTGTTGCTGCCCTACATCAGATGAGGGGTCTAAGGTGGTGTATTTACGCATTGCCAGTCGTAATTTGTCTAAGAATTCTGTGAGGGTTTCAGTTCGCCCCTGCTTCTCAGTATAAAGTGCTGACCAATTTATAGCCTTTGGGATTGCATTCTCCAATCCAAATCTTATCCGATCTTGATATCGCTTTAATATGCGATATTCCGTATTATCATCTGGATCCCAATTCGGGTCAGTCAGGGGAACATACTGATCGACTCCCCCTGCCAGCGTTCCAGCTGTATTCTGAGCCTGCACATGGGTTCGGGCAGTTTTTAAAACCATCTGTTTCTCAGTTTCAGTCATTGCATCTAAACTATGCAACATCACTTCAACTTTCCCTGTTCTCTCTTTTTATCCTTTTCTAATGCCAAAACAAGGGGATCCTGAGGAGCCAAATTTATACCACACTCTTTTTGTCACTCAGGATGATTTCTTAAGGTGAAAAACGTATCAGCATATACCACCTCATCCCATTTATCGTTTCTTCTGAGGAACAGCATCAATTGCAACAAGGTATTATAATTTAAAGTTCCATTACTGGGCCATTTTTCCTCATCATCCATTTTATATAATGGCCACCACTGGTTACAATACTTGATTAAAGTTTTCTTATTTACATTCCCTCCCGGTGGACTACCAATATCTTTCCAGTGTTCCAGAACACATCCTAACGGGCTCTTTTTCAGAACTCCCCGACTCTGCTGACCACCCATTATACCACACAGCTGGGGTTATCTTATAATGGTGAGAACTATCAAAAATTATTTATACAAACAATAATATTATTTAAAATCACCGTTCACTCCTCTCCTCTCGCTTCGTCCTTCTCTGGCTGTTTTCCTCACGGAATAACAGAACCGCAGATCCAGACTCCGCACTCGCTTCGTGCGTAATTGCACGTCTCATTCATACGTACATACAGAGTTTCAACAATATCTCATTATCATTTACATTACCGATATTGCAAGATCCAGGAGCACAAAACCAAAATTGCGAGATCCGAGAGTACAATTTCCAATGTCAGAACCAGAAAACACACACTCAAATGCACATCAAAATGTTCCCAAATGAACACCAAAGCGTTCCCAAATGTACATCGAAGCGTACCCAAACGCATACCAGTGAGGTGCTAGCAACCCGGTATACGCTGTTCCACGTAAGATCTCGTCTTACGATTTATGAACAGCTTCCTAATGGCCAGGCCCCCAACAAAAATTTTAAAAATACCTTTATTCAGATGGTCCTTGTCTGTTCCCGCAGTGATCCAATTGAGGCGAGGAGTCCCTCCATGAAAATCCTGGGGGCATCCAAGGGAGTCGTGTTCTCAATGGGTCCTGCAGCCGAGCAGAGAGGGTCCCATCTGGGTTGTCAACTGAAACAAAGAGCTTCACTCCACAGTCAGAATTGAGTATGACTGTTCAGCAGGGATTCTTTATCGCAGTGCTGGGCAGCACTGGGGATCGCTCCATCACAAGTGCCGCGCTTACTAACAAAACTCTCTGACTAATATACACAAAAAGCACACGTATGCATTAGATTTCTTAGAAAAGGCAGTCTTATGCTAATGGGTTCTTAGAATTCATTTACATAGTCTGAGCATGCGTAGTAAAAACGGAGTGAGGGTCTTCTCCTGTCCTTAGGGATCCCCACAGCCTTTCTCACACTGTCCGTTAGTGAACTTTAGGTTTCTAGTGTCCATCTCTGGTCAGAGAGTTACTTCATCCGTCCTTCAGCTCTGGTTTCTTCCAGCTTTCAATTATCTTGACACTGGCGTCTTCTTAGGCCCTTGTTTTCTTTAGGTTCCTGCTATTAGGGATGTACTCAGGGAGTTTTTTCAGACTGTCCAAGGTCTGTCTTATCTTTACTAGGCAAGGAGTTAAAGGTTTTAAAATATCTTACAAGTGGGCAACTGGTTTACGACTACAGAGGCTACTTAGGAAACAGTATAAATGAAGTTATATAAATTACAGTAAAACAAGGGAAAAATACAGGAATAAATAAAAGCTAGTAAAACGTCAGTGATGTCTAACATAAAAACTAAACGTCTTATTTTACAGGTCCCTGTACATTAGCAATTTCAAGTATACTTGTAGCAGCTTCCCTTCACTAACAATGCGGGAAGGTGGGCTCTGGCTAATGTTGGAAGATGGGCTCTGGGTGTCTGGCTAACAGGGCAGGAAGGTGGGCTCTGACTCTCTGGATCACAACACAGAAAGGTAGCCTCTGGCTCTCAGAGCCATCTTGGACCCCGTCCTGCCAGCCAGATCCTACTCAGAGTTGTCCTGGAGGCGGGTATGCCACCCAGAGCCTATCTAGAGCGCAGCTGGCCAGCCAGAGGAAACCAAAACCCTGCCAGCCAGGACCTCAGGTCAGCCAGCCAGAGTCTGCTCAGAGCCCTGGTGGCCTGCAGCACTCCAGTCAGAGCCTACTTGCAGCCCTCTTGGACCAAAGCTGCCCAGACAGATCCTACTCAGATTTGTCCTTGAGAACAGCATGGCGCCCAGAGCCTACTTAGAGCTCACTTGGACACAAGCTGGCCAGCCAGAGGCAATGTAGAGCCTGCCTAGACCACAGCTCAGCCAGCCAGAGCCTACTCAGAGCCATCTTGGACCCCAGCTTGCCAGCCAGAGCCTACTCAGGCTTGTCTTTGAGCCTGGTGTGCCAGCCAGAGCCTTCTTTGAGCCCAGCTGGACACCACCTGGCCAGCCAGAGGCAACTTAGAGTTCACCTGCACAAGAGCTAATTCAGGCAGAGACTACTTGCATCCCTCATGGACAACAGCTGGTCAGACAGGTCCTATTCAGAGTTGCCTTTGAGCCCGGCCTGCCACCCACAGCCTATTTCTAGCACAGCTGGATACCAGCTGGTCAGCCAGAGGCAACTTAAGAGTCCGTCTGGACCACAGCTCAGCTAGCCACCACCTGCTCACAGCCCTCTTGGACGGCAGCAGCTGGCCAGTCAGAGCCTACCCAGAGCCATTGTGGCCTGTAGCCTGCGATCCAAAGCCTACTTGGAGACCACTGGACAGCACAGCTGGACAGCCACAGCCTACTCAGAGTACTTCTTGAGGCCAGCATGCCATCCAGAGACTAGTAGGAGCCCATCCATCCTGGCTACCAGCTCTTGCTACAAGGAGGATTCATTCGGCTCCATCTTGCTTAAAATACTGAGCTGAATCAGCAGATGCTGTCCTGGAGGAATAGGTGACCCTGCCCTCAACTTCTCTGCATCACACAGCCCCAGTCTGCTGCTGCAGATTAAGGACCAGAAGCAAAACAGAAACAGGACAAAGAATAAGCTGACATAAACTCCTGGATTTGGAGGCCTGGTATCCCCCTCCCAAAAGACACGTCCAAAGAAACTGGGCTAAAGATTTGTTCCTTCAAGTACAAGAGGTAATACAGTAAACCCCCTTGTTTTCTCTGGGCTTTGGTCACCAGAGGGCTGCCCACCAGCCCCTGGACAGAAGAGCACACATCCTAATTAAAGGCAACATGTAAAAGCCCAAAGCAACAAGGTGGCATCTGGCAAGTGACAAAGATACAGCAGCTTTTGGGAACAGTTCTTTGAAGGGAAAGCCAGAGTTGACAGGCATCCCCGCTGGAAGGCTCTTACAGAGGAGAGTGTTAAACAGCGTCAACTGGCAGGTTTAAGCATTGTCTGGGGAATGTCAAACACTGTCAAGATACCACAGAGCTCTCTGAAGCCAAGCCCCAGCGAGGGACAAAATAAAACCCAGCCACTGCAGCAGCGAGACAGCTGTCCCAGGAGTAGAGATCTTCAAAGCCCTGAAATAAATAGTCTTGCCTCTGGCTTCCAGCTGCATGGGATTGCTTTATAGCACCTTACACAAAACCCACAATAAAATACCTCCGACAAGTTACCAAACAAACAGCATTAAGGTTGTCCACGGGATCAGGCATTGGCTTCTAAACCCCCCATTCTTTGGTACATTCAGCAAACCGCCAGCTCTGATTCAGCCCTCGGTTGGTTTCTGAAAGGGTGACAAAAGCAGCTTCAGCAAGATGAGAGTCAGACCACAAAATCTGCTTCCTTTAGAGATCAGGCCCTGCTGTCTCTGAGCAGCTCAGATCCCCCAACAGCCGCTGGGCCTGCAGGAACTGAACAGCTCGAGTCTGACCAGGGGACGAGGCAAAGCCTGGGGAAGAAGGCCAGCTGTGAAACAGTCTGACAGAGAAGAGGGGAGAGAGAAAATGTGGGGCAATAGAGCTTCCAAAGGAGATCAAAAGAATCAGGGCTTCACGAACCCAATCCATGAACTAGAGGTTCTGTATCTGTACAGATGTTACTGTACTCGGAATGGCAGAACACTACAATCCACTGCCCAGGGGGATCAGAGAAGCTTTGGAGATGAGCACAGAGCACAGCGCTGCCAACTCTTTAACAGCCAGCAGAGCACACCTCCTCCCAGGGGGGGCAGCTCTAACTGCCACACTGCTGCCAGGGAGGACAGGGGAGGAGAGTCAGGACAGCTGCAAAAAGTTCAGGAGACTTCTCAAAGGGGAAAAAAAGGAAAGAGAAAATAACCAAGATCTTTTTACCAGGCTGTCTGTGACACGAGCCATCAAAACATGAGAGTGGGTGATGGACAGCTGGGGAGAACAGTCAGGATTTGACAAAACAGTTCAGACAGCATGAAATCAGAATGAGAAGGAACATTCATCAAAAAAATCACTTCGTATTCTGCTTTGCCCGAGAGGTACCTCTGTGTCACAGGGTAAATATCCCATTCTGCTGCCCAGGGCCAGACCAAGACCGCTCCTTTCCCGAAGGCGACTGCCACAGCCCCGAGGCAGGGTGACCATGGACACCATCTCTTCTCCAGCTGGTGAACCTGGGGAAGAGCAGCTCCCTCTGCTCCCACATGCTGACTTTGGCAGGTATTCGAGTGGGCTGTGCTGCTCACAGTCATGTATGGCAGGCTGGGCTCATGGGCTTGTCAGAGCCACAGCGGGAGCTAAATCCAAAGCTCAGCCACCCTGACCTTCCTCATCGGCTCTGGTTTCATAGAGGTAATGCGAGTTTTGAAAATAACTCCACACAACTCAGCTTTTGTGCCAGGGATTCCATCTTCAGTAGGGTTTTCCCTCTTTCCTTAAGGAAAAAGGAAAGGGCAGGGGGGAGACGGAGCAACTTGTTTCCCATCCGCGGGGAGCATTTGCTCAGCCCTCCAGCACTGGGAGGCAAATTATCTCTTGCTGCGAGGACACAGAGTTCAGCACAGTTCTGCCAGCAAAGAGCTTGGCCCAGGACTCGCTTCTTGATCCCTGCTTTCTAACAAGCATCCCACTGCTGAGCCAGGATTCAGAAAAGGGGCACTCACACAGCTGAGGAGGCCCAGGCTCCCTCTCCCTCCTCCTGCCTTCCACAGCAGACCTAACACCCAGGAAAAATAAGATCTGGGAGTCATCACACATAACATCCCCTTTATTCCTTACAGCTGACCCTGTTCCTTCCCCCATGGCATTATGGTCAAAATACAAGGTAATTAGCATCCCCCCTGTGGGTACATTCTCCACAAGGTTTTGAAGGGCAGCTCAGAAGCACAGCTCCATCTAAATGGAGCCAGCTCTGAGATCTGCATCCCAAAGCTCAGTGGGAAGCGGGCAAGCCAAGTCTTGACAAAAAGTCAGTCTTGCCCAAGAAGCCACCTAGGACACAATTTCCGTGCCCTCTGCCCTGTGCTCTAGCAATTCCCTTTGTCACATCAAAGGGCTGTGATGTCTGACGGTGCAATTCGACAAACGGCTCCCTCTTGTTGCTTTACAGCACTCCTGCTGTCACAGTATTGCCTCCAAAGATCCCTGTTTCCCAACGCGAGCAAGGCTGCCCCAGCAGTCAGACATCAGAGAACAGGTTTACCTGACGCTTTATAGTCAGCTCCGGCACAGATCAAGCCCTGCGCACTTTATGGTGCTACTGGAAGCTGGTGGCTACGGTTCAGGTAGCTGTGCATTTGGACAGGCACAGCCTCGTCCCACCTGCCACAGGTGTCACCAATTTCAGAGCTGTGGCTGCCCTGAACAAGTACCAGACTCGGCCACAAGCACCACAGTAGCATAAAAGAGACAATCCCCGACCCAGAATAATCACGAACTGTGTTATCAGCATGAACTCAGATGAAGACGTCTAGTTTCCGCCATGAACTACTTTATCCTTAAGGATTACAAAAATTGAGCGGACCACCTTCAGACAAAAGGCCAAGGCTAGAAAGGGACACCCTAAGACACAGTCAGAGCGACCCTGGCTGTAGTGAGGGAATAAACAAGTCAGACAGAAGCAAAACACCTCTGCCATTTACTTTCCAGAAATCCTCAACAACGGAGAATTCTTCCACTAACCCAGGGCTTTTCTACACAATGACCTCTGCAGCCTGGGGCCATGCAGCCGTGCATTCGAGTACATGCACACCCAGGGTGTGCAGGCTGGCAGCTGAAACCTTTGCATACTTCTCTCTTCATTGCTGCTGGAACATTTTGACTCCCCAAGCCTACGCTCTGGTTCTGCAACAATTCCCCACACAGTCAAACTACAGCTTCAGGCACATCCCATTGCCTGCCCAGGATGGAATCCCCAAAGTGCCACTGCTCCCAATTCCATTTTTCCCGTAGGAAGCAATGGGATAGAGAGGAATGTGTGCAGGCACTTCAGCAATGCACACGGCCGAACCACGCAGGAACAGCTGGTGTGATGTGGAAGATGGTGAGACAGAAGCGAGACATCTGGGGTTGTCAGCTGCCGCTTCAACACCTGGGAATGACAGAAGTGGTAAAGGAGATTCTAACTGCTCTTAAAATACCAAAATACCAAGCCTCTTCCAGCCAAAATACTGAGCTTCTCCGATAAGCTGGGGGTTAAAAACAATCCTGCCAAATCACTGATGATTTCATCCAATACACAGAGAGCTCGAGGCTGAAGTGTCTATTTTGCTTGACAAGCAAAGCAGACGCACTGAGAGGGAGGGAGTAAAACACATTAACTACAGACTGAGTGAGAGGGTATCAGAAAACATTCTGATTTCTCAGAAAACCTTCTTTATGATCTCAAAAGCGTATGCAGGGCACTTAGGGGGAATCTTTGGCTGGCTTCTCTTGCCAAAAACAACTGGAGGTTGACAAAACTCAGCACTATGGTGGGCCTGCACCTTCAGCACACACACAAACGTGTATTACCCCAAGGAAACAAGTCCCCCGCCCTCAGAGACCTGCAGGATGTGGGTTTGGTAGCCACTACATCCAAAGGCAGTGGTTAGAAACTGTAACCAAGGCATAGCCAAGACACCAATCAAATGCAATAAAATCACAGAGCAGTAAAAATTCAGCTTTGGTCTAGAAAAAAACCCACCACTATTCTGCACGGTGTCACTAACGCTCAGTACGACGTTTGAAGGCTTCACCAGATGCCAGATTTCTTTATCGTCATGCACGATGGACAGCACTTCCCATCTTCAAAGCACACACGCACCGATGTGAAGGGATGTTGCCTGCAGGAAACGCGACCAGGGACACCCGGCACAGTGACTGCAACGACAAGACAAGCAGTGACACGGGATGGGAACAGCTGGCCAGGGAGCAGCCCTGCAGGAACAGGCCTGGGAGCTGCAGGGAATCAGAAGCTGGATGTACACCGTGTCTCATAAAATGACAGCAAAGGTCCGCGGGATGTCCGAGCCGGAGCAGAGCCTCCAAGGCACGAGCAGCCACCCCTCAGCTCTGCCCAGCACTGAGGAGGCCGCTGGGCACTCGGCTCCACGGGAGCGAGCTCACGGGCTGAACGACCAGCAATCTAGGAAGTACCATGGACACGTAGGAGAAGTGTGGAGCCAACGGAGCCGTCCAGCCTTTGGAGGAACTGGGCTCTGCATTTCTGCAGCAGAGGACCAAAGAGACGGAACACAGCACAAGGACAGCCAGAGAGCTGAGGAGCAGCAGCTCTGCTGAACGCCGGCCGTGAGCGAGACGGGAAACAGCAGATTTCAACAGCAGCAGGGATGCTCCAGGTTAGAGCTCAGGGCAAACTTCCTAGTGTAAAGGCTGATGAAGCACTGGCAGAGGGTGCTTACAGGAGAGGTGGAGACTTTGAGGATTAAACCAACATCTTGCAAGAAGAACACGAGCACATCTGACCCTGCTTGAGGCCAGGAGGCCAGACGAGGGGACAGCCCACGGCCCCGTCCAAGCCCACGGAGCTGCGTGTGGCAGCCCTGAGCCTCCCCACGGGGCCCTGCAGAGACACTGCAGAAGGACAGAGCTCACCCCGCTGACCTGGGACAGTAAAGCAGACACGCGCCCAGGAGACCTCCGGCTACAAGGGCAAAGTTCTCAAAACCAGAGGCTTACTGAACTGTTTACCCCCCTCTCCTTTTAGAATTCCTCCACACACACAGTTTTAATAGAATTCCAGGAATTTGAAATATATGTAGGAATATATTCTTACAGCTATTATCTCCATACTACAGGTTTGACAGTGAACTCTGTACAGTGCCTTAAAACTCCAATGTAACTTGTCATCGGCTCCATCATCATTTTTCCTCTTATGAGCCTTCCCACACTCCTCCTACTTTCTTATTCTATTTATTCTTTTTTCCCCTACACTATGGAATTATAGTGAAAAGCAAGATAAACAAAGATGATTAGATGAAGACCACAAGCTGAAATACGAGATTTGGTATCAGCAGGGTTAAATACATCAGGGAGGAAGGAGATATATTGACAGCTGAAAGGTTTGTTCATTTGGGTTTGTTTTTACTGCAAATTTTCTGCTAGATCCACTTTTGAGAAAGTCAGAGTGCAATAAACAGAGTCATTCTCTGTGGGGTTATTGACGAGGGGGAAAAAAAAAGAGTTATAATAGTATTGATTTGGGGTGAAATGGTAAAAAGTGACAATCAGTAGAGCTTAGTCAGATATAAACCTGAAGGAGTCACACCAGGCATGACAGGATTGTTACAGGAGCCAAATCCTGGCACCAGCTCAGGAAGGGAAGAAGCTCTAAATGGGATCCCCAGTGTAAGCCGTGGATTGCTTTGTACAAAAAATAACCCTAAACTATTCATTTTCCTTTTTAATACGTCAGATGGTTTGTATTTCAGCATATTGTCACTGCTGTTTTTCTAAAGCTTTTGAAACAAACTCTTTCCACCTCCGTAGTATTATCATTAAATGTCATCAACGCTCTTTGCAAATCTCTCAGAGAAGTACGATTCTCCTGATTTAACAGGTAACGAGGAGATGGAAAGAGACTGGGGCTACATTTTCCCGAGCAGTCAGTAATGCTGGCTATGCAAATCCATAAAATGAGAGCCGTACAGAAAGGGAATTTTCAAAGGTCCTGGGAAACTCTAACTTTGGTCGATGTCAACGGCTGCTTCCAAGTTCTCAAACTCTGGGTCACAGGCTGGGGGGCCAAAAGCGGAGCCTTCACAGAAAGCTGTGTAACGCACAGCAAGCTCGCTCCCAGCTACCCCAGAGCCTAAACCGGGAGGGATCCTAACTGACAGTCCTCTGCTCTAATTACAGGGCTAATTAACTTTACCACTCGAATGACTCAGGGTGAAAAACCCCACCACCATACACTATACCCCATGAAAGTTCTGTACATTCACTGGTGTTTATATAGCGCCTGGCTTCTGAGCACAACCACACTGGAAAATAACAGCAATAACAACTTCAGAACAGCAAGGAATGAGTATTTGTCACTGGTTATTTCACCCATGTACCATCGCTCAGTGTATTGCCTTTTCCTAGACTCTGGACCCCAAAAAATAATCCTTGAAAGATCCTAAAACGCCTCACAAGTGGAATTTGATGCAGAAGTAGTTACACCCCTGAGGTGAACGGCAGCGGTGTTAGTAACGATCAACATCCCAGCAGAACTCCCTGCAGGCTGGGATGAACCTGCTGCACCCAAGGGAGACACAAACCCTGTTGGGAAGAACCTCTGGCACCCATCAGCTACAGAAATGCCGACAGTCAGCCTGGGGGATGTGCACAGCCTCGGGGACGAGGGGCCTTGGGACAGTCTCGTGTGTAGGAGCGGAGCCGTGAGCAGGAGGTTGGGGAAGGACAGGGGCTGCCCCAGCTCTGACTGCGAGGAAGGCACAGGACAGGCAGAACGGCCCCGCCACGCCGAAAGGCGAGCTGGCCGGGAAACCGAGGGGAACGGGGCAAAGAGCCACTGATTAATAACGAGGGATTGGTAGAGACTGCGACGGGTTAAACGCTCGTTTAGCTGGAATGCCATTTGCACGCACGGGACTATCGCCTCCAGATCGAAAATTCGGGGTGAAGCCCATCAGGAGGAGGATGGACAAGACGACCCCCTGAGCTCCTCTCCAGGCGTATTTCTGTAAGTCCACGCTCCGTGACAGAAAACCCCCCTGGGTCAGAGCTGCCTGGGCTGAGGCGTTCACGGGAGCAAACTCTGCCCTAAGCTCTGGCAGGAGAAGCAGCCCAGGCAGTTTTTCCCTTGGGCTCTGTCTGCCATCAGCGATGGGATTCAACCATAAAATGGCTCCTTCCCCCACACCAATATCTCACCCCGTGCCACAGTAGGGATGGGAAGCTGCTCCCAGTGCCCAGCCAAGGCCATCTGGCAGCAGAGCAGTTTAGGCCTTTCCCAGCAATCCCAGTCTCACTCCGGAATCCATTTGGAGCAGTTTGTGATTAAAGGTACCTGCTGGAGATACCTCCAGCTGTTTTCAAAAATAAACAACCACAGGAGGAGGGTTTTGCCATTGTTACTGTGCCAAACTCTCACACCATATCATTATTTTTCACAGTCACTCTCTTTAATATTTATTCTGCATGTTCTCCACAGGAAATTCTGATCAGCTACAGCTCAGAAATGTAGGAAGTTTTCTAAATCTCAGAAGCCTGAAGTACTGAAACTTATCATTCCATATGTCTGTTAAGCCTCTCTTGACACAAAGACTCTCTTGCTTTACTTCTAAGCTCATTTGCTACTAGAGCAACAAGCCACTTCTGTGGGACTGCACACTCTTTGAATATAAATATTTGGATTTTGTACACACTACTCATTGGTAAGGGTTTTGCTATTGCACACAAAACCAGATGCCTGCCTCTGAAGTTTTCTCCTACTTCTCTACTTTTAACTCACCTCCTAAAGCCAGAGGGACCGGGGAGATGTTGAATGGCAACAGAGCACAGTTCAGCAGCTTCTCCTCTTCAGCTGGTACCTGGAACCAGGATCTCTCCTTCAGGTACACTGTGGGCAGCCCAACACACAGCTCACTAAGTGGCACGGCTTAGGTTCTTCCAAGCACTCAGGGGCATTAGTTCAAAGCAAAAACAATTAATCTGCACCCTGACAGTAGGGTTTGTTTGGGCTTTCCCCATCCTCTTCTCACACCACACACAAAAAACAAGTCTGGCCTTCTTTGCTTGTGCTGATAGGTTTGGATGTCAATGCAAACAGACTAACTCAAATATACAACACCTGTTAGCTTTTCAGTCAAAATCCTGGGGATGACCAAGAATGTCAGGGGAGGCTGTGACATCTGCTGGCATGTCAGCTCAGAGCTGCTGTGGCACACGACTCCAGGTGCACACACTCGTGCTGTCCTTCACCTCATTACTCTGCGCGCTGCGTTTTGGCCCACACGGGAAAGCCGAATCGGCCGTAGGTGGCTGAGGTGAGGCAAGTGCCACGTGTGGGAGACGCGGCAGCAGCGAGCGTGGGTCAGAGGGCAGCGCGTGGGGAGGAAGGGAGCGGAGGCTCGGGCCGTTCGGGGAAATCTGTGATCCAAACGTTCCTGGCCCGGCTGGCATGCCGTTAGCTCACAACACCGGGACTGTGTCTCTGCTGGGGGTTTCTGCCTGCTCTGGGACAGGAGCAAATCGTGACCAACACAGAGAATGCAGGAAAGCAGAGCAAATTCTGGAGGGGGTTAATTCGAGGTGTGGGGGAAATGGTAAGCCGAAACGTTGCTGCCTGGTAAAACAAAGACTTTAATCTCTTTATTGAATGTGGTACCGTGGCAAGGTTTCAGATCTCACAGGTGCCAGCACTGGTTTCACAGCCAGTGTTACCCCAAAAACGAGCACCAGGATCTCTCCCTCTGCGAGCTGGAGGTGGGTGGGGTGATCCACGGGCCAGAGTTTGGAAATGCACAAAGCAGGGTGTTCAAGCCAGGCTTTAACTGTTTCTCAAAGCTTGGCATAACTTGGCCAATCCAATAATCCTGTTCAAATCCACCATTTTTTTTTTAAAAAGTATTCTTCTCTACTTGGTGCTAAACCCTCTTACAAACAGCTTTGAAACTTCCACATGGTCCATCACAGCTTCCCCTGAAGCCCCGACTCGTCAGAGTTGATTTCTCACAGGTTTTTCAGGAGATTTTACTGTTCCAGCTAGTGCCATCTCAAGTCTTACTTCCAACATGTCTCTCAGCTTATCAAATGGAGGAATTCCAGGCAAACAGAATTTTCCATTGTGCTGCCATTTAAAATTAACTTAAGCTGTACGTGATGACCAGGGAAAGGAACGCGGAGAAACCCTTTTTGGGCGTCAGTTCCCTGTAATGAGCAGCTCTCCACAAATCTCTGACAGTGAGAACTGTGTTTCTGCCATAACCAGGGCATTTTCTGACTTGCGGAGAAAAGAACTCTACAACTTTGGAGTTGTAAGGCAGGTATGTTTATTCAGTGCTGGGCACACGGGGGATCGCTCCTCCACAAGCATGCACGCCCTCCTGTAGTTATTGCCTTGCTTATATGGTACATGGTATTGTATATTCATAAGACGCCTATACATATTCATAGCGTATCACCGCCTCCCCTCGCTTCTCATGGTAATTAGGTCTCCTCCCCTTGCGTCTGCGCATTGAGGTCCTCAAGCCCTGGGCAGTGGTCCTAAATTCCTGGGCGGGGGTTGTATAGATGAAGTATCTCCTCTTCCTCGCTGGTGAACTTTTCACCCAGTTGTTCTGCACAGCATCAGTCATTCCCTGTTCCCTGGCCAAACTACCAGGCCAGTTTGTACCGGAATCCGGGGTAATCTTGCTGCTGACACACACATCTTCAAGGGTAGAGGAAGCTTCTGCCCAGACCAGGAGATAGTAGCCTAGCAACACTATCAGCACCTGGTATGTCTCTGCACATAGCCCTCCTCGTCTCTGCGCGAGTCCTTCTGTCTTGCGCCATCTAACTACAATTGTTTGCATTCCCTGTCTCATTTTCTGTGCAAACTGTGCCTCTGCTTTCGAGCTTCCTCACATGGATTACTGACGGCTCCTTCTCATCTGCCACGCTTCAGCTATGTCTTCTCTAGACCCCTTGTGCTTGCAATGGAACAGGTACAAGCCATAGAAGAGTGGCTCGTTTCTACGTCCAAGGAACAGGGGAACGGTTACATTTTCCATCTGCACAAGTGCCAGTGCCAGCCAGGCCCCGACACAGGCAAGCGCCATGGCGACAGGCGGCCCACTGTCACGTCACTGTGCGGTGGGCTGTGACGTCAGCGAGCAATGGAATGTGACCTCACGTCCCCCCCTGCAGGCTCTGCCTGCGCCCGGCCCAGTCTGGCTCCTGCCTGGACTCCTGCCGAGCGTGTCTGTGAGGTCTGGAGGGTCGAGCGAGGCTGCTCCGGGTGCTGGGTGGTGCTTTGGGGGCTGTTGGCGGCAGCTCTCGGTGCCCGTCCCGGAGCCATCCCCTGTGTTTCCCCGGCCCTGCCTGGGTCAGGCAGCCGGGCACCGACGGGTGCACTCGCGGCAGCAGAGGTGAGCTGTGCGGGGGAGCGTCCCCCCGGGGTGGGCGAAGGGGCTCGGGGAGCCGGAGGGTGTCCTTCGCCACGGGCCTGGGCATTTCCTCCTCCCCTTGCTGGGACAGTGAGTGACCGGGGCCTGTCTCCATTTTGCAGCGTGTGACGCCAGCGAGGGGGAGCAGCTCCTCATCCTCAGCTCTCCCCAGCCTGCTGCAACAAGCCAACATGGCTGCAGAGAGCGAGTGGAGCTGCCCCATCTGCGGCGAGACCCGAGATGGCGCCGCTTATGTGAACCCCTGTCTGCACCAGTTCTGCCTGGGCTGCATTGTGCGGTGGGCCAAGAGGAAAGCGTCGTGCCCCCTTTGCAGGCAGACTGTCAAGGACATCCTCTACTCTGTGCAGTCAGAGGAAGATTTTCTGGACATGTCTTTCCGGCGGCGCCCCTCCCGTCCGTCACTTGCCGGCCACCAGGACGAGCAGCGGGCTGCAGACCCAGTGCCCGTGGGTGGCTTTCTGCCCCGAGTCTGGGCGCGCTTTTTCCGGGACTGCACGGAGATCCTGGAGCCCCTGATGCCCTGGCTGAGGCAGCAGCTCCGGCAGATGTACAGGGAGGGCTGGTGGATGGTGGATTTGGTACAGGCCGACATCATCACCCATCTGTGCCACTACGGGCCAGACGAGGAGGCCTTGGTGCGGCAGCTGCAGACCTTCCTGCAGCACCGGACGGTGACGTTTGTGCGCCAGCTGGTCGCCGTCGTGGCAGAGCGGTGCAGGGAGCGCTTCATGCAGCAGCTGGAGCCCCGGGACTCCCAGGCTGCTGAGGAGCAGGAGCACAGCCCCGCGGCCACCCCTGCCCCTGCCGCCGCCCCGGGGGACGCTCCTGCCCCCGACCCCAGAGCGCAGGAGGAGCCCCGTGAGGAGCTGGGGCAGGCGGTGGCAGGTCCCTCCGCTGCTGGCCAGGGCACGGACTGCTCACCCGGAGGGCCCCGGCGACGCCCCAAGAGGAAGGCCAGCTGCTCCCAGGACTCTTCAGCCCACAAGCGGCCACGCCGCCGGCGACGCTAGGGTGGCCAGAAGCCAGGGGTGCGCACCAGCCCCCAAGGGGACTTGGAGGTGCGTGTTAGTAGCCTCATCATGAAAGAAGGAAAATAAAACGATGAAAACTGCATGAGAAGTCTCAGTCTCTCCTTACACGCAGTGCGGCTGGCATTGCTGTCATCGCCACCCGTGACGCTTTCTCCTCCTCCTCCTGGTGCTGTGCTCACCTTCCCCCTCATGAGGCTGCTGTAACTTCCACAGTGTCTACCACAGCCTGTCCTGAAGTCCTGATTCATCTGTCAGAGGGTGTATTTCTCAGAGGCTCTTCCAGAGATTAGACTGGTTTATCTGTTGCCATCTCAAGTCTTACATCCAACAGGTCTCAGGTTATTATCAAATCAAAGAATTCCTGCCCAACAGAATTTTCTGTTTCTCTACCATTTAAATTTAACTTCAGCTGTGTTTTATTGTCTTCTGTGATCCACTAACAGTGATCAAGGAAGACTAGTTATGGCATTTAAATATCTTTTCAAATTTAGCCTAGGGCTCTTCCTTTTTTTTGAATTCTTCCCCTCAGTAGTTTGTATAGACATCCCGTGAGTGTACAGACTTAATTCTTTCTACAGGGAGATTAACATATTGCTAATCCTCCAGAAACAGGTCTTTAGCATTTTTCAAACATAAGAAATAGCGGTAGGATATTTGAAATGGAGCTTTTGTTCAACAAGCCAGCAATAATTCTGGAAATAAACGGTCCTGAGCCTTGGTTGCCTACTCGCGGACAGACCAAAGGCAGGCGGCCGCTCTCTGCCTTGGCTGGAGGACTGTTTCCCTGAAGCACCGCCCCTCCGTCCTGTTCCCAGCCTGCAGTTCGGATG
Source organism: Strix uralensis (assembly GCF_047716275.1). Taxonomy (NCBI): domain Eukaryota; kingdom Metazoa; phylum Chordata; class Aves; order Strigiformes; family Strigidae; genus Strix; species Strix uralensis. The sequence continues at coordinate 971,051 of NC_134010.1, read as the reverse complement.
TGCAGAGGGACGGGGTGCGTTGCAGCAGGGCAGCTGGGGCACAGCCAGGAGAGCCTGAGCCGGGGCTGGGTGCTGGGCCTGGAAACAGGCCCAGGGGGTCGGTCTTCCAGAAACCTGCTCCACAGGCGAAGATCGGCTGCTTGTGCAGAAACACCACTATGGCATTACCGCCTTTTCCCATGGGACCTCTTCCCTGTCCCGGGGGTCACACAGTGTGGCCACCTCTTCCCGACAAACAGCCAAGCCATTTCCAAACAGCCAAGCCATTTCCAGCTTTGCACAACCACATTCTTGCAAAAAAAATCACAAATTTTGAAGATGTACTACATGAAAATGCAGACTTCATTGCACATATAATGCAGCAACCATGAGATAATTTCAGAAAATTCTTCCTGATTCTTTAGAAAGCAGCAGAAAAGTATTTCCCCTGCATTCTGAATAATGCTTTTATTTTCCCTGTCTTACCAGGAGGGAGAAATGAGGATGCTGCAGTCCAGGCACGCAGCAAGGAGGAAGTAGAGACATGACCAGACTAGACAGGTGTTTCCTGTGTGGTTCTTGCTGAGGCCATATTGCTGGGGTCTCTGCAAACCAAAGATTAAAGGCTCTTTGTCATTCCACCAGACAATTTGGAGGGAAAAAAAGTCCATTCCATTTGTTCTTGTCAGCTGAAACTATCCAGAAAATTCAAATGGAATTCAGGAAATCCTCAGGATTGGCTGAAAAGGAAAGTTTTCTCTGAAATAAGTTACTGACTCCTCATCCCCTTCAAAATTTGTCATTCAGGCCACGTGGACTTGGGTGTTCTTCAGCAGGAACTCACTGGTAATTTATTACTGTAATCAGAACAACGGCGGGGAGAAGGGAAACAAGCTGGCACGGTTATGTGCAGATTCCAAAGCTTCTGGCAAACTCCCCCACAAAAGGCTCTTTAACGACATACAGTTACAGATGAGATGCAAAGTGCTTTTATAGATTCAAAGAGACGTGAAACGAGGCAGGAAGACAAATGACTTCTTTTTCAATTGGTAACACTCCCCCCACCCCACCCCCACCCCGAACAACACGCAACAAAAAGCAGCAATCAGTAAGATGGGAACTTCTGTACGTTCTTTAGGTGGCCCAGGGCAAGACAAAGCCAAGACAGAGTTCATAGTATGGTCCCTGGACAACTCCATTACCGCCTTAATTCAGCACTGGTGAACTTAGTGCAACGTAATATGCACTGAAATGAGACCTTGTGGTGAATACACAAACACTGAGAACAGTGATGAATAGTAGAAAGAAATATAATCGCTTCAAGAAAGCTGTGGAGAGCACTCAAGGGCAGGTGGTGAAAACCTTTGTTCATTGCAAAGTACTGACTGACTAACGAGGAAAAGTTGTAAGTGGAATAGACTACAGTGGCAAACAGTTCGGTAAATATTGCTTAGATACGGGATTCGTTTAACATTTGGGGTTTTTTAAATGGATGTAGCAAAAAATGTGAGAAAGATGCTGGAAACAGCGACAGAAATTAGGAGGAGAAAGAAGCTTCTAAGGGAAAAAGGAAGACTGGAAAAAGCAGGAGAGGAATGGGAGGGTGTGACAGAAATATACAGAATATCGGTGTCGCGGATGAAAGTATTGACACGGTAATATTTAGTAAGAAATCTAGGTTTATTAATAACTAACAGCAATTTGTTATTATAAAATAATTCAGAAATACTAAAAGAAAGAAAAGCGACTTATTCAGATTCTAAAATGACAAGATTCACACTAACTTACTTAACGGTACCTATATATACATATATACACATGCATGCACATAACAAAATGGACAAACATACAGAAACAAAGGTGTTTGGATTCAGTAGAATGGACACAGAACAGACATACACACACAGAAACAAGGGTACGTACCTACACACACACACACACACACACACACAGAGTAAAGAGAAGCTAGCTCAAAGAAAATTTCCCTCTCGAGTTTAGAGCAAATACTCACAATGCCTTGGCATTCCTCAACGGGCGATAATTGAGACTCAAGCGGGGGACTTCGCCCTGGCCTTCCGTCTGGAGCAGACGACACCTTAAGGGTTTGGTACCTGAGAGGCGTCCCAGCTCAGGGGAGATGCTGGTCACAGGCCCACTGCGATCCAGGAGAGCTCAAAGGGTCCCCTGGTGGTCGCAGTTTATAGGGTCCAAGATAATTGACTTTTGTCAAATGCCTTCTGGTGCCTTCCAGCAGTTACAAAAGAATTTGATTAATGTGCGACTCTGTTATTGTTCCCATTTGACCACATCCCAGGCACAGGTGTGCCAGGCCCTTAGGAGTTGATGGGCCATTTTAACCATTTCCGAGCAATCGGGAGGGGCAGGAGCCAGGCTCGTTAACATTGTCAGTCCTTATCTCCACAGACTGGTGTATAGCTCGGGGAATGTGGGTGGAATCGCACCTAGCACCAAGCAGCCCAACAAAGAGGGGCGGGGGGGGGTAAGGATTGCACCACCACAATCCACCCCGTGACTAAAGTCAATTTATCTTGTCCATAGAGTGGCAGTGTGGTTGCCTCTTGCCTCTATGCCTATAAACAGAGGATGCCATAATCCAATTACAGTTGAAGGAAATTTTGTGTTTGATTAGCTTCAAAAAGAAAAACAAGTTATTTTGGGATGGTGTACATACGGGGATACTTCTGTAACTGAGTAATCTGTCTAACCATCCTCCAAACCTTAATATACAATACAATTATGAGCAGTAAACATATTAGAATTAGAATTAAGAAAATCATGACCGGGTGGAACATAGAATTAAACAGTCCTGTTGTGGTGGGTGACCATCCAGATGAGCTTTCCCACCACTGATGTTCTCCATTCCTTTTGACTCTTGTTAATACTTGATGTATTTCTTCTATATCATGTTGGACCGTGATGAGAGTCTTTTGTCCAGTTTTCTGTGCTTGTTGCAGGAGGTCGATTAAGTCAGGATGTTGGAGGAGTCGTATGGACAGTACCATCTATTAATAAGGAATCACATCGTGTTCGCATGCAAACACATCCTTTTCCAACATACATGACTACACTTTCAGGGGTTTCATTTGGGTGGATCTCAAAGTGACAAATGTTTTGTTCAGTATCAAGACAAATGTCTTGAGCCTCAAGAGTATTTCCTTCACAAATGAAGCCTCGTTGTTCTCGCACAGTACATGCATTTACATCAATTGTTTGCCATTTCCCCTCCTTCTGGTGGGCCCATACTTTATGCTCTGAGGGACAGAGTATGTTTCCATTGTGATTTAGTCCTAATGCAAGGATTGGGTATATGTTGTACACTGAGGCATTGCGTATAGTGAGGACAAATGCAATAATCCTGTCACCTTCTGTGTAGTGAGGAAAGTTGACCAATTAGACCTGCCTTGTAGTGTTTTGATGCTTCCAGTGTATCTCAGTAATGCAAGATCCCAAGGATTTGATGTGTGAGCCATTGTAAGTGTCTTTACTCTCATGAGCAGAAAAAGGAAGAGAGAAGAAGAGCCGTATAGACACCATTGTTGTAGCAATCGAGGTATGATGGTGAGGGAGAGAAAGGGTAGGTGCAATGCTGTGAAGAGTCTCATATTGAAGATGAGGGTTGTTCCCACGGTGCTACTGGTGGACTTGCTGGGTATGGTGTCTGCTTCCACATTGTCGTTGGTGGAGTCGGTTATTTCTGAAAAGGAAAGAAAAGAGAACGGTCTCGGGGGGGGGTGGGGGGGAAGGAAGCTGAACAGGTTACCCCTTAGGATGCCAGATAAATCCATCTAGTACTGATTTTATGTTTTATTCCATTATTATCAATAGCATCCCATGCTAGAAATCCTCGTGGTTTGACCAGGATTACTGGTATTGTTCCTACAGATGGTATTTTTGCCATCACAGGCTGTCCTGCTTTCATTGAGGACCAGGTGTGCTCATTATTTAGGTTTGTTTCTGAAGAAAGTGTTAAGAAGGCTCGAGTAATTGGACTTCCATAGGGACCATACCGATTATTTAACTGCTGTAAAATTTCAGAAAAACGTCTGTCCCATTGTCCTTCATGTGGTTTAAGATATTTTTTCAGCAGTCCATTGGCTCGTTCAACTATACCATTAGATTGTGGGTAATAAGGTGTGTGAAATACCCACTTTATTTCTTTTTGCTTTGCCCATTCCTGTACTTCCTTACTAGTAAAGTGTGAGCCATTGTCACTCTGGATAGAATCAGGGACAGGTAGAATTGAGAACCATGAGAAAAGGCCTTGGATAGTATTCTGTCCATTAGCCTTTTGCAACTTGGTAGCTGTAAGGAGTCCAGATATTATCTCTACACCTGTTAAAATATATTTGTACCCAGCAGAGGATTTTAAAGGACCAATGTAATCAATTTGCCAAGTAGACCACAAAGTTTTCCCTTCTTTAATGTGTAAAGGTGGTGCTTTGGCAGGGTGGTCCATCTGCAATTTTAATTTACACTGGGGGCACTCAGTGAGGATGGTTTCACATGTTTTCCTACTGAGGGGCCATCCCCGGCTTTGGGCTGAAAAGTAAAGTGCTTCTCGACCTGTGTGGCCTAATTTTTGATGTAACCATTCTCCTAGTCGATACCATGTGGGGTCTGAGGAATCTTCAATGTCTATTTTCCTAATTTTTGTCAATTCATCCACCCTTTGGTTCCAATTTGTAGCTGGTTTATTGTCATTAGCGTGAGCTTTTACCCATCCTATTTGGAATGGTGTTTTTCTGGCCATGGTTAATAGCAATTGCCAGTCTTCAGTTCTCCAGATTGGTGATTTATTTATCTCCCAGTTTAGGGCTTCCCATTGACAAAGCCACTGTGTGGCACCTGCCCAGACAGCATAAGAGTCTACATAAATGGCTTTTGCTTCATTTTGTGCTGCCAAAACAACTGCTCTTAACTCTCCTACTTGAGCACTGCCTTCACCCTCTTCAATAACTTGTTTGTCTGGTTTGATTTCTAATGCAACAGCTCTATATTGCCATTTACCATCCACTCTTTTTGCCGAGGCATCAGAAAACCAGACACCCTCGGTTGGTGAATCTTCAGTGAAGGGAGGTGCATCTAAAATTGGTGAAGGTTTGAATGGTTGTTGTAATGCCAGGGGGTCAGTATTAATAGGCATTTGCAATTTAGAAACTTTTGTGTGTCCTTCAGTTAATTGCATTTCATCTGCCACACCCACTAGATAGGCATACCATTTCCTGATTGTAGGTTTTTGTGCAATTCCCTCTGGGGGAGCAGTCCCTTTTAGGATTGTGTCTAATAAATTAAAGGGACCTCTGGTCTGAACAGCTTGTTCTTGACGTATTTTCTCAACTTGTTTGACTGCACGGACTAGAGACAAAAGACCCTTTTCCCACTCTGAGTACCTTTGTTCAGTCTCTTTAAATGCAGTTGAGCTAAACAGTAAAGGTCTCTTTGGCCCATCAGGGCCGATCTGAAATAAGTTACAATAAGTACCATGTTCTGCAAAACCCCATTCTGCTATAATAGGGTCACGAGGATGGACAGGTCCTAGGGATTGATATGTTTTTAATTCCAGTATTAGAGTTTTAATTGCTTCTTCATGTTCTGAATCCCATCTCCACGATTTTCCTTTTCGTAAAAGTGAATAAAGTGGGCGGGCAATGATGGAGAATCCAGGTACATGTTTTCTCCAATATCCTAAAGTGCCCATTAGCTGTTGTAATTCTCTTCTAGATTGGGGCATTTCTGATTGTTCTATTTTATTTAGAGTATCTGGTGGGATTGCTGCACTTCCAGCAATCCACCAAGTGCCCAGGAATTTTACTTCTTTACTTGGTCCCTGACATTTTTCAGGTGGAATTTCAATTTTTGCTTCATGCAATGTTTGCCAAACTGTTGCTGCCACTTCTCCCACCTTGTCAGGAGAGGGTCCTCCGATTAGAATATCATCTATATACTGATATAGTTTTACATCTGCAGGGAATGAAACTGTCTGTAAAAGTTCAGCAAGTGCAGCATGGGCAATTGTGGGTGAGTGTTTATATCCCTGTGGGAGTCTGTTAAAGGTATATTGGATACCTTCCCAAGTAAATGCGAATTTTTCTTTAATTTTTCCAAGCACCCAAATTAACAGTTTTGGTCTGTAGCCCATTCAGTGATAGACATCAACCAGCTTTTCAGAGCTATTAGATGAGAGGCCACGAGATTATCATAAGAATATTGAAATTAAAGCCCAAAGGAAATTGCCTGGTTTCTACCATAATCAATCCTCGTTGACTGTAAGATGATGTAAACCAGTCCCTTAGGGAAACAGACCGAGACAGATATCCAAGAGCCCTGCAGAACACCCCTCTAGACCCAAAGCCCCACTTCCCAAAATCACAGGCCAAAGACGAGTCAGAAATGACTCAGTGCTTCACCTTCTCAAGGGGCACAAAGCACAGTTCCATACACACAACCACACAAGCTGCTTTTCCAGCAAAGCCTCGTGCTTCACACCTGGGTCTCCTCCGCACGCTTGTTTACAGCAGATGATGTGTAACAACACCCCTCTTGAAACCACCAACCCACTGTTGTTCCGGCAGTGCTGACCCTCACAGGGACCCAGCCTCAGTGAGCCGGGTCAGAATGACCCCCCACATGGGGAGCACTTGCGGGCACAGATGCAGACCCAGACTGCCTGGCCATGAGCCGCTGGCACTGAGGCTCCGGCCAGGCCAGTGGCAAAAAGGAACATCATTTCCTCATGCCAAAGTTAACCGCACTATTACAACCTGATAGAGCATGTGGTAAACGGGCTGATGGAAAGGAAAGGAGGAAAAGGGTTCCTGAAGCCCCCAAGCCCCACGAGGCAGGAAAAGTCAGAAAGCAGGCAGCATTCCTGAGAGTCAGGCCAGCTGTAAGTGAGCCCAGCTCACGGGCTCAGAAAAGCAGAGCTGTAGCTTGTACTGAGCGCCAAGATCTGCTCAGCTGAGATAGGCCAAACACTCAATAAAACAGCAGTTCTGGTTTGGTTATTTTTCCAACTGGATGAATAATCTGTTCTGTCGGGATGCAATGAGGAACCCAACTCCAATTTGGCTGGGACAGCCTTTCCTCTGATCAGGAACCTGGAAATCTCAGCTCAGCCACTCACAAGTTTCTCGCTCGCAGGGAGACTGCTTATAACAGCGCAGCAGATTAAACACAACAAGCAGTCACTGCAAAAATCAGAGAAAACCAGAGATGCTGCTTGCCAGCAGAGCATTTTAATGGAGGGAGCAGAGCAAAGGATCCTCCTTTCACTGATCCCTTCAAAGTATGCAACTGCTTTCCATCACTCATCTCCACCCAGACTGAGAAGGCTGAAGGGGTTCATTCCTTCCTGCAGTCAGGGCCAAATAACGGGCACTTGTCACCACACATCTGCACTTGGGACTTGCCCACATCTGACTGACACAACCACTGCAACAACACAGCGCAACACCCAAAGTCTGTCCTAACACTGGATAACCACGCCTAGAGGGCACAGCTCATGGAACAGCAGGGCCAGCCCTGAAACAGAGATCTGCCCAGGGCATGGGGGAGAACGGGGAGGAAGATGCAGGGCTGGAAGCACTGGGTTCCTGAAGCTAACAGCAGCACGGATGCAATCTAGACAAAAAGCTCTGCCTGCTGCATTCCCATTGAGTAATTAGCGGGAGGTTTAGCTTTCTGTATTTGTAAGGTTGTCCTGTACCTTGCTAGAATATGGCTTGCTAGAGGGGTATGTCTCGTGCAGATCTGCAGTAGGGGATGTCCCAATTCACTCAGCCCTGGCAAATAAAAGCTGTATCCTAAGGACAGAAAGCAGAGCTGAGCTGAGAGATGGGACCACTGTGAAAGCCACTGCCTGACGTCCAGGACAGAAGAGCAGAGGTCTCCAGTCTCCATCACAAGGGGCCACTCCCAGAGTGCTTCCTACATTCTGGTCAGTAAAGCCGTAACTTACAGACCGGTGACAGCTTTGAGAAAGGGTCCGAAACCTCCACTACGAACAGCACACGAGCCCCAGATGTCTTCAGCACAGGGTTGGCTGGATTATTGACAGCCAGGGAATCAGCTAAATGCAGTTTAACTCATCTGCCTGCTTAATCTAGAGCACTTTTAAATCCCCATACACTGATCCAAGGTGCCAGAGGTATTTTAGGCCTTGAGAGCCCAAGATGCTAAACACTGGTTAAGAAAGCAATTTTAAACGTACAAATCGAATTTCCTTCAGTGCTTCAGTAACTGTGAATGAACTGCTCATCCATCCTGGCTACCAGCTCTTGCTACAAGGAGGATTCATTCGGCTCCATCTTGCTTAAAATACTGAGCTGAATCAGCAGATCCTGTCCTGGAGGAACAGGTGACCCTGCCCTAAACCTCTCTGCATCACACAGCCTCAGTCTGCTGCTGCAGATTAAGGACCAGAAGCAAAACAGAAACAGGACAAAGAATAAGCTGACAGAAACTGTTGGATTTGGAGGCCTGGTATCCCCCTCCCTAAAGACACGTCCAAAGACACCTGGGCTAAAGGATTGTTCCTTCAAGTACAAGAGGTAATACAGTAAACCCCCTTGTTTTCTCTGGGGTTTGGTCACCAGAGGGCTGCCCACCAGCCCCTGGACAGACGAGCACACATCCTAATTAAAGGCAACATGTAAAAGCCCAAAGCAACAAGGTGACATCTGGCAAGTGACAAAGATACAGCAGCTTTTGGGAACAGTTCTTTGAAGGGAAAGCCAGAGTTGACAGGCATCCCCGCTGGAAGGCTCTTACAGAGGAGAGTGTTAAACAGCATCAACTGGGAGGTTTAAGCATTGTCTGGGAAATGTCAAACACTGTCAAGATACCACAGAGCTCTCTGCAGCCAAGCCCCAGCGAGGGACTCCTGTGGGCTCATCTCTGAGAACACAGACTGATGGGCCACCAGCCCTGCCCACAGAAAACACCTTATTAGCAGCTGGTGCAGAGAGTACAGCGCCCTCAAAACCACCAAACCAGCCAGGTCAGCCCACCCAGACACCCAGCATCTCCCCGCAGCACCTGCAGCCACATCTGCAGCCCAGCCCTGCTGTCAGGAGTCCTCTCGGACTGGTCGGGTCAGCGCTCCGTATGTGGGGGTGCTGATGTCACCGTGGCCATGGTAACCTGCCAAGGGTGTCCCTGCCCATATATGGGGTGTGATGTCACTGTGGCCATAGTGACCCGCCAAACGTGTCCCTGCCCATATATGGGGGTGCTGATGTCACTGTGGCCACTGTGACCCACAGGGACAAGCCTATAAAAAGGATCGCTGGGCTCCAGCCGTGTGTCAGTGCGACCTGGGAGGTGAGGAGAGGGCAGGGGAGGGATGGGGCTTGCGGCGGGCTGCCGAGGGATGAGGTGTGTCCCACAACTCGGGTCGCTGGGGCTGTGCTGAGAGCTGACCTGCACCCCGCTTCTCCCTCAGAGCCGAGGAGCATCTGGGAGAGACACCCCGGTGCTGCTGGGACAGGAACGCTCCCAACGCTCGCTCTGGTCGTGCGCCATGTCTGAGAGGGAAGAGGAGGAGGCCCCCGACTCGATGGAGGAGGGTGAGAGCAAGTTTCCATCCCGCAGCACAGCAGAGGGGCTGTCGGGGCGGTCAGCGTGGGGCCAAGCGCGGGGTGGCAGGGGGAGGCAGTGCATGCGATGCCCCTTCCTCTACACGGCCCCCAGCCCTCAGGGACACTTCCCCCGGTCCCGCAGATGTGCTCATTCCCACCGGCATTTGCTCTCTCCCCTCCAGCGTGTGTGCTGTGCGGCCGGGCAGTGGCGGACCCAGTTCTCTGTGGGCAGAAGATCAAGATTGAAGACTTCTGTGTCCATTTCTTCTGCCTGGTGAGTGACCAGGGGCTCCCTCCAGCTCGCAGACAGGCACTCCCTGCCACGCTCTCCTCATCAGCTCCTCCTCTCTTCTCTTCTCCTCTCTTCTGCAGATTTTTGCCAGTGAGCTTTTTTTCTGGCTGGACGAGGAATCAGGGCTGGCATGTGACCATGACAACATTCCCCGCGTAGTCGAGCGGGCAGTGGAGAAGGTGAGGACCTGACAAGGTCAGGGACATTTGTGTCAGGAGAGGTTTGGGGGGAGCTTAGCCCAGAGCCCAGGAAAGAGATCCCAGCCCCTCCAAGCAGCTCCGGGACAAAAGCCTTGCTCCCAGCAGCTCCACAGAGGCTCCAGCCCAGGAGCCTTGTGCACGGGGCAGATCTGTGGGCTGTAGCCCAGCAGCAGCCACATCCTGCGCCCTGCTTGGAGGCATGGGGCTGGGTGGGGAGGCCCTGAGGCTGCCGCTGATGGGGGATGCTCTGCTCTTCCTAGAAATGCTTTGTCTGTGGTGAGAGCGGGGCCGCCATCACCTGCTGCTGGGAGGGCTGCGACCGCAGCTTCCATCTGCCCTGTGCCATGGAGGGTGAATGTATCACCCAGTACTTTTTTCCGCACAGGTACATCCTCTCCCCTCCTCACCCCCACCGGGGAAGGACCCAGCACTTCTCACCTCACCCATCCCTTCCCTCTTCCCCCCAGGTCCTTCTGCAGGGAGCACCGCCCAGAGCAGGAGGTGGAGGCGGCTCCAGAGAAGAACACCGACTGCCTCATCTGCCTGGAGCCTGTGGAGGACAGAAAGTCCTACCACACCATGGTGTGCCCCGCCTGCAAACACGCCTGGTTCCACCGGGGCTGCATCCAGGTAGGAGTCGTTCCCTCGCCCCCGAGGCACGGCAGGCACTGGGCAGCACCAGGGCCTCACTCCTACTTGTTTCCTCTGCAGGGCCAGGCTCAGTACGTCAATAGAATTTCCTTCAACTGCCCCCTCTGCAGAGACAAGTGTGACTTTCTCGTGGACATGGCCACAATGGGCATCCGAATCCCCTTGAGGTTGGTGTCCTGCCGGCTCACAGGACAGGAGGCTGCAAGCCCTGTGTCATGCCAGGAGCTGCCCCTGCAGTCCTGGCCCTCTGCTGTCCCATCAGCCTGGGCTTCAGCTTCACGGAGGAGCTGTAAACCAGGCAGCAGGGAGGAGCAGGGCTGCCCTGCATCGGCCTTATGCCTGGGCAGCAGGGGCTCAATGATTTCCCTTTTTCCATCAGAAATTCATCACAGGACAACGAGCCTCCAGATGAAGCACTAATCCAGAGGCACAGCCGCTGTGATGTCCGTGAGTGCCTTTGTCCTGGAGGCAGGGAGCAGGCAGAGGAATGGGGGTAAGTTGCCAAAGCGGCACCTGGGCTCTGCACGGGATCTCTGTGTCGCCAAGAGCTCGAAGCGGAAGGACTGAGAACAGGAGCTGTGCCGCACAATCCCATGCTGCGGTCACTTTGTCCTCACAGCCATGAACCCTTTTGCTTCCCCAGGCCCTGGGAACTGCTCCTGTGCAGCTCCTGCGCTGCCGCGGGCACCCACCGGCGCTGCTCCAACTTGAGGACCAGCAGGACCAGCTGGGAGTGTGAGAGCTGTGCTGGCCAGGGTACCGGTAAGAGGCAAAGCACCTTCATGCCCCTGGGCTGGGGCCAGGGCCCAGGCAAGTCCTGGCAGCGGGTGCCCAGGCTGGACTTGGCAGAGCCTCTCTGCTCCAGGAGGGCTGGGGGCACCGCTCCGGCCTCTCCACAGTGGCCTCTGTGCCCATGACCTTCATGCTTCCCCTTACAGCCTTCAGTGACAGCTCAGAGCTCGCTGCCTCTGGCATTGGTAGCCAGTCAGGATCGGGGTCATCTGACAGCTTGCCAGCACAAGACAGCAGCAGCCCCAGCACTGGCAGCCAGGCAGCATCGGGGCCGTCCCACGACTCCCCAGTGCTTCAGGGCAACAGCAGCTGCAGCTCACCTGGGCCCAACCACAGGCAACGCCGCTCCCGGGTGCAACGTCAGGCCCAGACACCCTACAGCCGGCCCAGAAGACGCCGGGAGAGGACCCGCGCACCAGCACCAAGTGCTGAGAGCAGCACCCACGGCCAGGCAGCGCTGGGGACATCCCACGGCGTCCCAGTACCGGAGAGCAGCAGCCCCAGCACCGGTAGCCAGGTGGCATCAGGGCCATCCCACGACTCCTCAGTGCTTCAGGGCAGCAGCAGCTCTAGCTCACCTGGGCCCAACCACAGGCAACGCCGCTCCCGGGTGCAACGTCAGGCCCAGACGCCCTACAGCCGGCCGAGAAGACGCCGGGAGAGGAGCCGCGCACCAGCACCAAGTGCTGTGAGCAGCACCCCTGGCCAGGCAGCACTGGGGACGTCCCACAGCTCCCCAGTACCGGAGAGCAGCAGCCCCAGCACCACCAGCCAGCTGCCATCAGGGTCCTCCTGCCGCTTTCCAGCGCCCGAGAGTGGCAGCCACTCCAGCCGCCGTGGGCCCGTGCGGATGAGGGACCGCTCCCGTGTAGAACGTCGGGCCCAAAACCCTTACAGCCGGCACTGACACAGACGTGGGACCAGCCGTGCCCCATCCCCGCGTGCTGGCCCTGATCCCCCTACACCGGTGCAATAAAGTTGGCCGTTGATGTCTGCCCTTGGAGACTCCACGCTCATTTGTCGGCTTCCTCCTCCTCCTCTCCCTTTCTTGAGGGGCAGCGTTAGGGGCTGGGCCCAGAGGGTTTTCTTCCCCCGGGGCCTGGCAGCCCCTTGCCCACACCTCCCTCCTTGCGGGCTGGCCTTGGCCGGCTGCCCAGTGCTTCAGGCCTCGCTGGCCCCGCAGCCGGCTCAGTCTCCCCGGGGAAGGTTCACACCAGTGGCAAAGCTACTTCTCTTTACAAGTTCCGCTCAGTGTCACGGCTGCAGTTGTGACATGGAGATTGCTGTAGATGGTCTTGCGACAGTAGCCGAAGGGCATTCCCCTTGCCCAGTTCCGGGTCCTGTTGCCCACCCTGATTGCTGCTGTACCAGACCCATCCAAACACACCATCAGCTCAGGCCACACAGAAGGTCCTAGGAAGGAATGTTGTCCCCGGCCTTCACCAGCCCTTGGCAGCCTGTTCAGCCCAAGAGCAAACCTGGGGCTCTGCGCTTGCTCAGCCCCTTGTCGTGCTTTGAACTCGCCCGGCAGCCAAACCCCACGCAGCCAATCGCTCACCCTCCCCCTGCCCGGGAAATGGGGGACCCATTGGAGGGACAAAGGGAAACTCATGGGTTGAGATAAGAAACAGTTTAGTAATTGTAATAAAACAATAACAATGATAGAAAGTACAAACGGGTAATGCACCCTGTGATTGCTCACCACCCACCGCCTGATACCAAGCCCCTTCCCAGCCAGCGATCCCCAAATACTGAGACCCTGTCGGGGGAGGCAGCGGGTCTGCCTCTAGTCTAACTGAAGAAGAATTTAACCTTGAAGAAATTCCAGTGTATCCATGAGAGGCGAGAAAGTCCCGAGAAGTGCCATGGAAACAAGATTAGAGAACTAAGATAAGAAGAACTGTCCTGACGATTCAGGCGAGAAACTATCACCCAATCGTGAACTGTTAGTTACTAAAGTAAACCAATCCTGTATGAACACCTACTTTGAAGGAGGTTATAAAAAAGCTTGTTAAAACAATAAAGGGGCTTTTGCAGCCATTTTGGTCGCTTTCACACAATCTGATGTTTGTCGTGTCCGTCTCAACTGCGACAAATGGTGACCCCGACGTGATAAATTAGAGCGACGTGATAAATTAGAGCGACGTGATAAATTAGAGCGACGTGATTGATTAGAGCAACGTGATTAGAGCGAAGTGGTCATTTAAAGGAGAAGTATAACGGCGGCGGGAAGAGCCGCGGAGACGGAGCCCGGTGTAGCTGAGAGCAGAGGGAATCTGCCTGGTCCGGACCTGAATTTCGACACCTAAAAAGGTGAGCCACCGGGAACGGGACTGTAATTATGGGGCAGTCATTAACAAAGGAAGAGGAGACAATTTTGTCTACCTGGAAAGCCCTATTAAAAAGAAAGGGGGTTAAAACCTCAGAACAAAGCCTGAAAAAGATTTTGCTATGGAGTAAGATGCAAGGCTTTGAAGCCACAACAGTTACTGCATTCAGTGTGAGTGCATGGCAAGCAGTAGGATTGAAAATATTGGATGAGGTCTCTAAAGGACAAAAAGAGGCATGTGAGTTGGCAACCACATGGCGCTTATTGAGTGAAACCTTAAAGGAATGGAAGATAGAGCGTGAGGCCTCTGATGGGAAACTAACAGACATTCGACCTGGAGACAATGACGGGGAGGACTGTGGCAAAGGGACAAAGGCAGTGGATACCTCAGCCTCAGGAATAGCAGGCAGGAAACCCCTCACGGGCAAAAGCAGATCGCGCCCTCGCCCACCTCCTCCTCCTCCACCATTAAATATTTTGCGGGGCGATGAGGAGCCCCCCCCACCTAGTGGTGCAGCGGCGGCCCCTAGCGGCGCAGCAGCAGAAGGGGTGATTCCATCAGCCCCCCCCGAGGAGGAAAATAGGGCGGGTAACACAGAGCCAGAGAGCGAGAGCGAAAATGAAAGTGAGGGAGAAGAAGCTTTAACCACGGCTTTACAAACTCTACATATCACAGATAAACCCATGGTGAAGAAAGCCCAGCCATGGACTCTCCCTCCATCCACAGTAACTGTAATTCCAAGGTCCCCTGATCGATTTTGGGAGGGAGTTAGAAAGTATGCTGCTGAGGCTGGCAACTGGGATCTGGTTGAACGCCTCAGCCCATACTCTCCAACCCCGGCATGTCCAAAGCCTGTAGATATAGCAGCAGAGGCTTATGGTGCATTCCCTGTTTATAAAGCTGTTGCAGGCACAAATGAGCATGATGAGCACAATCCGATCAGTTGGAAGGTGGTGCAGGATTTGCAGAATAAAGCACAGAAATTTGGAATCAATTCTCCTGAGGTGATGCAACTTATTCGAATAATCAGCACAGATTTGTTGTGTCCATATGATGTTACACATCTCGCACAAGTGCTGTTTCAGCCAGTACAATTACAAGTGTTTCAATCTACTTGGAGGCAGATGGCACGAGCAGCTGCACAAAATAATGCTCGACTGCCACAAGACGATCCGAGGTTAGGACTCGGAGAAGACGCCTTGCTTGGCGAGGGACCATTTAGTAACCCTCAGCTGCAAGCTACGTGGCCTCCGATTGTCCTTGAACAGGCACAACACATAGGGATTACAGCATTAAAGCGAACCATGGAAATGGCAGCTCCAAAACAGAAGTATATTGCTATCCGGCAAGGTCCTAAAGAACCCTTTTTGCAATTTGTAGAAAAAATATCTGCTGCATTGGAGAAACAGGTAGAAGATGAAACGTTAAGACAAATGTTATGCAAACAGCTAGCAAAGGATAATGCTAATGAGGACTGCCAAAAGATAATACAGTCTTTACCAGGAGATCCTTCTATTCCTGACATGGTGGCCGCATGTTCAAAGGTTGGTACAGTGGAACATAAAATGGCGGCTTTAGCTACTGCCATGAACATGCGAAATACAGGAAAATGCTTTGGATGTGGTAAAGACGGTCATATGAAAGTAAATTGCCCGAACAGAAGGTCGGCAGGCAAGCAGCCCATGACTGTCCCACCAGGAACTAATTGCAATAAATGTGGGAAATCGGGACATTTCGCGAAACAATGTCGTTCCAAGTTTCATGCTAACGGGCAACCGATACAGGGAAACCACAAGAGGAGCGCGAGAGGGCGCGCGAGGACATCAAATCCCCTCCAGACAGCAGGTCAAATCCCCTCTGTGAGCAGCTATCAGCCGCAACTACTGGCTCAGCAGGGTTGGATGTATCCACCGCCGACACAATAACTATAGTTACAAAAGACATTGTTAAGGTCCCTCTTGAGGCGAGGGGTCCCATAGGACGAGGACTGAGTGCGTTACTTATAGGAAGATCAAGTAGCACCTTAAACGGATTAATCGTGCATGTGGGAGTCATTGATGCTGACTTTACGGGTCAAATTTGTGCATTAGTTTCGACCCTTTATCCACCTGTTACGATTCCAAAAGGTACTCGTCTTGCTCAACTTGTTCCTTTTTTGAGTTGTGTCCCAAAAGCAGAACAGCGACTGCGAGGCGATGGAGGCTTCGGTTCTACAGGACCCCCTCAAGTGTGCTGGTCTCAGACTGTCTCATCATCTCGACCACATATGACGTGCACGCTGTCAAATCATGGACATTCACCGACTACAGTAAGGCTTGCGGGGCTCCTAGATACGGGCGCCGATGTGACTATTATTTCTAACTATCTGTGGCCATCCACCTGGCCAACAGAGGATGTGGACACAGGGGTAGTGGGGCTGGGAGGCTCCGCACGAGCAAGAACAGCAGCTATGGCAATTCTGATCACCAATCCTGAGGGCCAACAAGCAGTCGTTAAACCATATGTCACAGCAGCTCCCCTCAATCTATGGGGGAGAGATTGCTTGTCACAGTGGGGGGTGAAGATTACTACGGATTTTTAACGGGGGCCACTGTGCTGCAGGGTGTTAGGCAACCCACGCTTGTTTTAACTTGGTTAACGAATAACCCTGTGTGGGTGGATCAGTGGCCCCTACCAATGGAGAAATTAAAGGCCCTGCAAGAATTGGTGGCAGAACAGCTAGCTGCTGGACACATTGAACCCTCTCAGAGCCCCTGGAATACTCCAGTGTTTGTGATAAAAAAGAAATCAGGAAAATGGCGATTTTTGCATGACCTGCGGCAGATCAATGCTGTCATGGCCACGATGGGGGCTCTACAACCAGGCATGCCTTCACCGGCCATGATCCCTCAAGATTGGGAAATCATTGTCATGGATCTCAAGGATTGTTTTTTTACAATACCATTAGCCTTTCAAGACAGAGAAAAATTTGCATTCTCTGTGCCTTCTGTCAATCATGCAGAACCTGCAAAAAGATATCAATGGAAAGTTCTGCCGCAGGGCATGAAAAATTCACCAACAATTTGTCAATGGTTTGTGGCACAAGCTTTGTCACCTGTAAGGGAAAGATTCCCTACCAGTTATTGTTACCATTACATGGATGACATCCTGTTAGCATCAAACAACAAGGAGCAGTTGAATGACATGGAGAATGTGACTAGAAATTCATTACAACACTATGGATTAGTTATCGCCCCTGAAAAGGTGCAGAAAGTAGAACCCTGGAAGTATTTAGGACTAACAGTCACAGGTAGGCAGGTAATGCCTCAACCTGTGAAACTTAACCTTGAAGTTAAAACCCTTAATGATGTACAGAAGTTAATGGGATCTCTGAATTGGATTAGACCCTATCTCGGACTGACCAATTCACAACTGCAACCTTTATTGGAATTATTAAAAAATTCCAATGATCCAACAGAACCCAGAGTATTAACTGAGGAAGCATTAAAGGTAATTCACATGGTGGAACGATCTATACACGAGAAATTTGTTTCTCGAATAGATCTGTCTCAATTGGTGCAACTCTTTGTACTAATTGACAAAACTGTACCATTTGGTGCTTTGGTGCAGTGGAATTCTGAGTGGGATGACCCACTGCACATTCTAGAATGGATGTTTCTGTCATTCCGACCACGAAAAACTGCTCCTGGACTGTTTGAGCTTATTGCTGATGTAATCATAAAAGCCAGAAAACGATGTACAGAACTAACAGGGCGTGACCCAGCTAAGATTGTTTTACCTGTTCAGAATTGGTATTTTGAATGGTGCTTGTCAAATAATTATGAACTACAGGTGGCCATGGCGGGTTTTCAAGGACAGGTGTCATATCACCTGCCGTCACATCCGCTACTGAAATTTGCTTGAGAAATACCATTTGGTCAAAAAAATTTAAGCCGCCTAGAACCAGTGAACGGCCCTACTGTTTTTACAGATGGCTCAGGAAAAACAGGTAAAGCAGCAGTAGTATGGTATGAAAACAACAACTGGAACAACAAAGTAGTATATCAAAATGGTTCTCCACAAGTAGTAGAGCTACGTGCAATGACTGTTGTTTTTTCTATTTTTTCTGTTCCTGTAAATATTGTAACTGACTCAGCGTATGTAGCTAACTTAGTTTCTAGACTAGACAAAGTGGTTTTGACCATGTCAGACAATCAATTATTATTTGATGTACTTTTAGAACTCTGGAAAAGTATTCAACTACGGACAGAACCTTATTTTATCATGCACATCCGTAGTCATACCACTTTACCAGGATTTTATACAGAAGGTAATGCCAGAGCGGATGCTCTTGTTTCCGCTATGGCTCTGAATACTGTTCCTAACATAAAGCAACAAGCTGTGTTATCACATCAATTTTTTCACCAAGGATATCGAGCTTTACGACGGCAGTTCGGCTTGTCTCATGCGGAAGCTCGGTCTATTGTAGCCGCCTGCCCTGACTGCCAAGGAACTCACACACCAGTATATTTTGGTACTAACCCCAGAGGTATGCAGGCTTTACAGATTTGGCAAAGTGATGTTACTCACATAAATGAATTTGGCCGACAGAAGTATGTTCATGTTTCCATTGATACTTATTCTCATGCCGTAGTAGCAACAGCACATAACGGGGAGACAGGAAAAGATGTAGTTCGACACTTCCAAAAGGCTTTCTCTATGTTTGGGGTACCACACCAAATAAAAACGGACAATGGCCCAGCATACATTTCACAGAAGGTTCAAACATTTTTTAATTTGTGGGGTGTTACTCATGTTACAGGAATTCCCCATTCCCCAACAGGACAAGCAATTGTTGAGCGTGCACATAGTACGTTGAAGCGGCAGCTTCAAAAACAAAAAGGGGGAATGATTGGGGAACCACCACAGGCATGTTTAGATAAAGCAGTTTATGTTCTTAACTTTCTCCATTACGGGGATAATTCTTCTTTACCTCCTCTTTTTCAGCATTTCTCTTCTCTTTTTTCAAAACAGGATTTGCAAAAAGACATCAAAGTGCATGTTAGAGATCTAATTACTGGCCAGTGGAGTGGACCATGTGAATTATTAACCTGGGGCAGGGGTTATGCTTGTGTCTCTACAGATGCCGGCCCTCGCTGGGTTCCTGCTCGGTGTGTTCGGCCTGTGCTGGAACCTGCATCAGGCTGAAGGATGGGTAGTTCCACAACCCAAACAGAATGTCTGGGTGACTCTGCATTGAAAAAACTAACAAAGTTGGGATGTTGGCTTAGCAAACAGACTAACGCTACTTCTTTAGCTTTAAGTGGTCTTTTAACTGATGTTGATAGTGTTAGACATGCTACTTTACAGAACAGGGCTGCAATTGACTTTTTGCTTTTAGCGCAAGGACATGGATGTGAAGATTTTGAAGGAATGTGTTGCATGAATTTGTCTGACCACTCAGAATCTATTTTTAAAAGTATACAGCAGCTGAAGGATGGTGTGAGGCGTCTAACAGAAGAGGACGGATTGGATTGGCTTACAAGGATGTTTAAAGGATGGGGACTTTCTGGATGGTTGATATCTCTGGTCAAAACTGTGGGGGTCATGATCTTGGTAATTGTGACTGTGCTTTTGATGTTGCCATGTCTTGTCAGTCTTCTGCAAAGGGCCCTGCAGAAGACTGTTTCTGCAATATTTCTAGCACAAATACAAAAAGGGGGAATTGTCGGGGGAGGCAGCGGGTCTGCCTCTAGTCTAACTGAAGAAGAATTTAACCTTGAAGAAATTCCAGTGTATCCATGAGAGGCGAGAAAGTCCCGAGAAGTGCCATGGAAACAAGATTAGAGAACTAAGATAAGAAGAACTGTCCTGACGATTCAGGCGAGAAACTATCACCCAATCGTGAACTGTTAGTTACTAAAGTAAACCAATCCTGTATGAACACCTACTTTGAAGGAGGTTATAAAAAAGCTTGTTAAAACAATAAAGGGGCTTTTGCAGCCATTTTGGTTGCTTTCACACAATCTGATGTTTGTCGTGTCCGTCTCAACTGCGACAAGACCCCGCAACCGCAATCCCAGATGCAAGAGAGAACCTCCTGCTTCCCAGCCGCCCCTCCTTGACATCCTGAGCATGACGTTACAGGATATGGGATATTCCACTGGATAATTTGGTGCTCTGGCTGTGCCCCCTCACAGCTTCCTGTACACCTGCGCATGGACAGGACGTCAGGAACTGGAGAGACCTCCATCTCCTACAACAATCCCTGTATTATCAGCATTCTTCTCATAGCAAATCCCACACTGAATCCAAAACACAGCGCTGTTCTAGCTACTAAGAAGAAAAATTAACTCTATCCCAGCTGAAACCAGGACAGGCTCCACCCCTTACATTCTACCATTTACATACCATTTACGTTAGGCTCAGGTTTCCAATACATTCTAAGGAATCCCCATCCCATTCCCTGGTCTCAAGTGTATCTCCACAGATCTCATTCCCTTCGTCTATGGGCCATCCCTCCAAAATGTGTAGTGAGATCATTTAGTCCATAACTTCGGCTTCCATCTGTCATGACAGTCTTTTAAGGCAGGAGGGATGAGGCGGAGTTGGCTCCGTCGGTGGAGCGGGTGACCTTGGGCTCAGCGGGACGATGGCGTGAACTCGCTGCTACAAGTGGAGCTGGTGCATCTGGCGCAGTCCCTGCTCACAGTCTGCAGGCCAAAGATGTCCATCTCCAGGGCGCTGCTGGGCACCAGCTGCTGAAATCAGTCCTGACCCTACCAAAGTTCATCTTTTTTATTACTGTGACGCCATTAGTCTAAGATCTATCACCCATAGCGATGACACGATGCAATAACAGGCTTATTCAACAGTTAACATCATCCAGTTCAATTCATCAGCTCTTTTCACCTAAAATCCAATCCCCTCGAGGCACACATCGGACTTCCCCGTCCTTCTGCATTACCCACCAAGTGCACCCAGGTCCTTGGGCAAAAGTAATCCCACACATGGGTTTACCTTTACCTGTAACCCACACTGTCTGCCCCAGCATATTTTTAATGCGCATTACGGGGGCTTTATCCCCATCCACAGTACGTAGGAGGTTTGACTGAGCAGGGCCAGCCTGCTTGGCAGATCCTCTGGGATTGACTGAGCAGGTGGTTTCTGCTCAATGCACGTCCCAGGGTTTGAAAGTCCCACCCTCCATTGCTCTCAGTGTCATTTTTAGTAACCCATTGTACTGCTCAATTTTCCCAGAGGCTGTCAGTGTGCCATAACCATTTGTTAGAAGCGTTCATGATATTGACTGGTCATAATGTCAATCACGTGGCTCCTTAGAATTTCCTCTCCTCATTTGCTGTATACAGTCCCCGTGCTGCTGTTTACCACTTGTGGGAGTTGGATTAAGATTTTTCTTTTTCTGAACTGCGTAACACTGATTTATGGCACGATGAAGTCATCGGTCCTGAGGCTACTTGCAATTGTGTTTGACAATTTGGGGAATTTTGAATATCCTCGGAATGTTGACACTAACGTGGTCGTCTTACTGCTGGGAGCCAGTGTGTTGCTGCAGGTGGTTCAGGCTTTGTTCAGGGTTAAGCAACTATTTAAGAGTATCACTGGAGATCTACCCCAAGGCTGGAGAATTACGAGTGGCTGGGGGTGCGGGACAGCATGGGCAAGTGCCCAGGACAGTGGGCACCTCCGGTGTATTGGAACTTCACTCCCGAGCAGGTGCAGAATCCCCAAAAACTAGTAAAATACTTGGAAAAGGTATGCTGTCAGCCGGGTAATTCCAGAGAGACACAGTTCACTGCAACATGCGGCAGTTCACGCAGGCAGGGCAAGTGGACAGGGCGCAGTCTATCTCTGGGGTCTAGAACTTATCTGAGCTAGTTTCATCTTATCGTCCTCCATGAGTAGAACCATGGTCTCCACTCGGGTCAAAACCACCACCAGAAAGAACGTGGCGACCCAGACAGAACTGCCACGCAAACGTGTAGCGATCCAGGTCCCGGGCTGCAGGGAGTGTCTGAGACTGTCAGTCCTGTTGGAGGGCACCAGTGATAACACCTGTGTGCATTGTGATCAACTGGATGACCTGCTCAGCCTGGTGGTGGAACTCAAAGAAGAGGTCGAGAGATTAAGAAGTATTAGGGAGTGTAAAAGGGAACTTGATTGGTTGAGTAAGACCCTAGCACCCCTAAAGCAACAGGAGCAAATGGAGGCTCCAAACGAGGCAGGTAATCCCTCAACCTATTGCTACCAGGCAGAAGGAGGGGACCTAAGAGATGGGGGAGGCTGGAAACAGGTCCCCGCTCAGGGAGGCAGGAAAATCCTCTCCCAACCTCCCTCACCCTCCATGGTGTCCCTTCACAATAGATTCAGGGCCCTGAAACTTTTGAGAGAAGAAGAGAAGGAGGAAGAAAATGAGACAAACAAGGAGGAAGACCAAGGTCCACCAAGGCCGGGTCATTCTAGACCAGGTATTAAAACCAGTTCTAAAAAGAACCCCAGAAGAGTCATTGTAGTGGGTGACTCCATTCTGAGGGGTGTCGAAGGCCCCATATGCAGACCGGACCTGTTTCATAGGGAAGTCTGCTGCCTCCCTGGGGCCTGCGTCAAGGACCTCAAGGCAAAACTCCCCATTCTAGTGAGACCCAGGGACTACTACCCTCTCCTGGTTTTTCAGGTAGGTAGTGACGACATTACCAGGAGAAGTCCTAAAACAATGAAGAGAGATTTCAGGTCCTTGGGGAAAGTGATTAAGGGGTCAGGGGCACAAATTGTGTTCTCCTCCATCCCTTCAGTTGGGGGGATGGATGAAGAAGAATACAGGAGAACTCAACAGATGAACTTGTGGCTCCAAGACTGGTGTTACCATCAAGGGCTTTGGATTTTTCATTGATGGGTTGGTATACAGGGCACCAGACCTTTTGGCATTAGATGGAATGCACCTGTCCCAGAGGGGGAAGAGGATCTTGGGGCAGGAGTTAGCTGGGCTCATTGACAGAGCTTTAAACTAGATTTGAAGTGGAAATGGGGCAAAATATCAGCCCATCTGAAGTGCATGTATACCAATGCACACAGCATGGGTAACAAACAGGAGGAGCTTGAAGCCATGATGAAACAGGAAAATTATGATGTTGTGGCTATCACAGAAACATGGTGGGGTGTCTCCCATGACTGGAGTGCGCCTGTTGAGGGCTACAAGCTCTTTAAGAGGGACAGACAAGGAAGGAGAGGTGGCGAGTGGCGCTGTATGTTAGGGACTGTTATGATTGCCTTGAGCACAAGTGTAGCGAAGACAGGGTAGAGTGTCTTTGCGTTAGAATCAGGGGGAAGGCCAACAGGGCAGATGTTGTAGTAGGAGTCTACTATACGCCACCCACCCAGGACAGAGAGGTGGATGAAATATTCTGTAGGCATTTAGGAGAAATCTCACGATCGCTTGCCCTTGTTCTTGTGGGAGACTTTAACTTCCCAGACATCTGCTGGAAATACAACACAGCAGAGCGGGACCAGTCCTGGAGATTCCTGGAATGTGTGGGAGACAACTTCCTGACGCAGCGGGTGAGAGAACCAACCAGAGAAGGTGCCCTGCTGGATCTCCTCTTTGTGAACAGAGAAGGACTGGTGGATGATGTGGCGATCGGAGGACGACTAGGGCACAGCGACCATGAAATAATACAGTTCTCTATTCTTACAGAGGCCAGGAGAGGGCTAAGCAGTGTGGAATGGCTGGAAAACAACGGACATATCATGAGCGATCCAGACCGAGGGGCCTCACTGTAACAACAAGCTGCAGCTGTGTTCAAGGACATAAACAAGGCCGAGACGGCCTGAGAAACTACATTCCTGGCCAAAAAATAAAGAAGTTGCAATGTCGAAAACAGGGGGCCTACCTGGGGGGAGAGCAGTGTGTGGACACCACACCGGGACCAATCATAGAGGCAAAGGGCGCGTGAACAAGTAGCTTTAGCCTATTAGCAATAAGATAGCGGTGCGTGAAGCTTGTGATAGTGTATAAATTGCTGTGTAGCCTTTAATAAAGTGGCATCAACTTGATCACATTGGTTGTCTAAGTTGTGTCCAGGACTTCCGCGTCAGCAAGTGGTGCCCGAACAGGGACCTGCAAGAGCCTCATCAAAAATACGCGGGACTTAAACCCTGGGGAATCGGGACCCTCCTGTCGGTGCTCGCCTGAGCAAGAGAAGACGGTCTGGAGGAGGCGGAAGCCAGCCGTAGCAGGCGCTGCCCTGGCGCCTGGGAAGACGCGCACGCGCAATCGTCAGAATCTTGCCCTGATCAGGTGAGCGGCTGGGGAGGAGATGGGGTCCACGCTAAGCAAAGAAGAAGCGGCAGTGGTTAAGCTCCTCCAACATATTCTCTCTAAGAGAGGAGTATCTTATGATGAGGGGAACCTGAGGAGGGTGCTGTTGTGGGCTCGGCAGCACGAATTAATCCCTTCAGTGACCGCAGCCTTTGAAGCAGCTATTTGGGAAAACATCGGCGCGGCACTGTGGGATGACATTAGTTCAGGTTCTAAAGACAGTAGGAAACTCTCCACTGTGTGGAGATTGGTCCTAGAGACTCTGAAAGAACTGAAAGCAGAAGGGCAGACCACCGCCTCTGCTTTCGCTGCCTTGTCAGCAGAGGCAGAAAGCGCTGGCGCTAAGGATTCTGCTACTGTTATGACATTGGCGGGATCCCTGTTCCCCAAGGCACCTCCCAAAAGGAGGGATGGGGACACTTCACACGCAGCACCCGTGTGGCAGGAAAATCAAGAGCAAAAATCAACAGATTTACTACAGCTTGACTCCCCCCCCTCAAGCCCAAAAGAACAATAACTGGATTGCACGGCCCCACCCCGCTCCCGCCGCCTCCTGCCCGACCCCGCGCCCGCCGCCGCCACCGCCTCCTCCTTAGAGGACAGCGCCGACCCGCCCCTGCCCCCATCCTCGCCCCCGTCACCCCGATTGGTGCATGAACAATCTCATTATGATTTACAAGATCAACACTTGCAAGAACTAACGAGAAAATTAGAGCAACTTGAAATCCGAATGCAGGAAGCGGCTCAGCCTATTCCTACGGCACCGCCGCCACCCACTCTTTCTGTTAACCTCTTCTTCCGTGACACTGGGGGGGGGGGGGTGGTCAGAGGGAGACGGTGGCTATCGGGCCGCTGCCATCGTCGCCTCAAATGGGAGGGGGGGCACTGGCTCAAATGGGAGGGGGGGTACTGGGACGCGCGGGTGGTAATGGTAATCCAGCACATCGATGGTGGGGAGTTATTCGGGATGCAATAATAGAGGGGCAGTTTAACGAACTTGGACCAATGGTGTTTCCGGTAATAGTAACCCCACAAGGCAATGAGTGGAAGCCTTAAATTGGAAAATAATTAAGGAGGCAAAATTAGCAGTAACACAATATAGGTTGAAATCGCCATATACTAATTCTGTAATTCAGCATATTTTTACAGCAAATTTATTAACTCCGTATGACTTGAGCATGATTATACAAACCTTACTAACAGCTTCCCAACAACTGCAATTCTTCCAACGTTGGCAAGTGGCCTGCGAGGCTGCGGCAGCCACACCCCGTCATCAAGGAGATCCTCTATATGAGGTGCAAGCTCAAATGCTGATGGGCGCAGGCCCTTTTGCTAGCCCAGACTGGCAAGTAGGATTTCAACCGGAAGTGTTACGGTTAACCCAAGAATTGGCCCTAAAAACGATTTTTGCCGTACATGATGAAAAAGCGGCGCCAGCATTTACAGGAGTGAGACAGGGACCCACGGAGCCCTATCCAAAGTTCATTGACAGATTACATGCCGCTATTAATAGCAATCCTGATTTAAGTGATGAAATGAAAGTTAAATTCCTTGATATGCTTGCTTATGATAATGCTAATGAGAAAACTAAGAAAGCCTTAAGCCTCCTACCGCGAGAATCTACTGCAGGTCAGCTGCTGGAGGCAGCTGAGCGAATACTTGACCAGGAGAAAGCTGCCTTTATGGCTGCTGCGGTAGGAGCTGCAGTAACACCAATTGTCAGAGGCAAACACAATATAGGGAAGCGAGATAAGAAGTGTTTTAATTGTGGGCAACTGGGTCATTTTAAAGCAGAATGTTGGCGAATTTGGTGTGAGCACTGTCAAGCAGATAACCATAATTCTCGTGTGTGTCGGAAGGGGGGAAACGGGAGGCAGATCACACCCCGCCCTCGCGCGATGACACAAGTCCAGGGTGCTTGGACCGCTGCTCCGCTGCCACCTCCGGAAGCGCAGGGGTGGACTTGGCAACAGCAGTAGCCGTTACAGATACGACAATACATCTGGTTGATTCTAATCTGGTGAGGCCTCTGGGACATGGTTTAAGTGCCTTATTAATTGGACGTTCTTCAGCATCTACAAGAGCTATTTTTGTCGTCCCAGGGCTTATTGATGCTGACTTTGAGGGAACAATTAAAATCATGGTATATACATGTAGGAGTCTGGGCTGCGCTGGGAGAAAGTTAGTGCAGACAGAAGAATGCAAGGACGAAGACAAGGCCAGCAAAATAAGGCTGGCAAAAACACACAAGATAGCAGATAAGTGAGAAACACCTGTGGTCAGCAAAAGCACACAAGTCTGAGCAAAACAGGGTATGAGATAAGGGAGTTTTGGCAAGTTTTGGGCTTTACGTGCTAATTGCAATTAACCAATGCAAATGCTTGTAGAGGCGTGTGAACAGCACGTGTAGATGACCTGTAGCCTATTAGAAGATAGATGAGTGTGTGCACCGAACTTAGTAGAATATAAATGTAACCAGGATTGGAAAAAAAAAAAAAAAAAAAAGATGGACGACCTGATCATCACATTGGTGTTGCGTTGTTTCTGTTCCCGCACAGAGAAATAAGGACTCCGGCTAATGGTGACCCCAATAAATGGTGACCCCGATGTGCCAACGTGCCAAAGTGCTGACGTGCCGGCATGCCGATGTGACCTGCTATCAATGTGAGTGATTTACTATCGACGTGATTTACGACGTGATAGAATCGTTGCTGATTCTGATAGAATCGTCTGAACAGAAGCTGGAGGAAGGCGGGGGCTATCGGCCGGCGTTATCGGAGGTAAGCCGAGCTGCCCGAGAGAGGCAGGAGCAGATCTGCGCTAAGCCGGGAAAGTAGGGGCTTAGATACCGACAGCATGGGGCTCGCTGCATCAGCGACAGAAAAGGCTGCAGTTCGAACTTTGATGCAGCTCGCAGAGGAGACAGAGGTGGATCTCAAGGAAGGGGATTTAGCCACGCTGCTTCTCTGGTGTAGAAGTAGGACATTAATCACTAATACTGATCAGTTGTATGATGAAGAAGTTTGGAAATCTATTGGGACTGATTTGTGGGAATCGATTCAAGCAGGGAAAAAGGAAGCGAGAAAATTAGCACCTACTTATCGAAGTGTGCGAGTGATATTGGAAACAATGAAAGGTCGGGCTTGTGTTGCTGCTGCCGCTGCTCGCGCAATTGCTGCCGCTGAGTGGAAGGAGAGTGACAAGGAGGAGAAAGAGAAGGAGGAAAAGAACTTGTTATTTGATGGTGTGCCTGCGTCCTGTAAAGTTGTGTGTCCCGTGTCAGAAAGGGAATTTTGGGCAGGTCCTAGGATTGAGATTGAACCCTGGGTGCCGCCAACAATGCCCTCTGCCCCACCTTTGCCTGGTTCACCTCCTCCTGATACTTTGTCGAATTCCATAGACCCAGTTAAAGTGCCGCTCCCTATGGATGTGGATGATGAGTCGTCTCGGGCAGTCTATCCTAAACCTCATTCTGAACAGCTTGCTAGTCTGTTAAAAGAACAAGAGAAAGCAATGTCTGACCTTTTGGATGAAATGCAACGGCTAGATCATGGGTCAGCCAAACAGGCTATTCGTGAGGCATATAAAAAGGCTCATCAAGCCATAAGGGATGGTTTGAAAGCAGTCGAAGAGAGCGTCTGTGGGCCAGAAGCTAGGGGTGCGCCCGGTGGGCAAAATAATTCTGAGAGACCCCCACAAGAGACTCAGATTACTGAGGAGAAATTGAGAGAGAAGAAAAAAAGAGCCAGAGCTTGGGTAATGCAGCTGTTAGAGGATGGAGAGATGACTCCGGAAGAGGCAGATAGTTATCTGAGAGGTAAATTTGGAAATGGGCTTACATCAAAGGAATGGCGAGCATACGCAAAATATAAACAGATAGAGAACGGAGAAGGGGAAGTTAGTTCAACGACTCCATTAAAACGGGTTGCTGGATGGCTGCAGGGCAAAGACGAAAGAAAAGGACATGAAAACAATGCTGCTTCTTCAGCATCCAGTCCTCCCGTGCCTGATCCGCCCCCCCCCCCCGCCCCAGGACCCTAATTATACTGTGGGGCAGAGATGGAAGGGGGTGATTGAACATGCAGTTATAGAAGGGCAGATGCTGCTACCTAGTGTTATGGCAATGCCAGTTGTCGTGCAAGGGAACCAGCGGGTGTGGCATCCATTTGACTGGAAGACTGTGAATCAGTTACAAAGAACAGTCATGGACTTTGGGTATGATAATAAACAAGTTATGACCATGATACAATCCTTTTTTCGCAATCAAGATTTAGTGCCAACTGATATCAGAGCACTTTTGGAGATTATTCTTCTCCCTACTGCTTTTATGATTTTTAAAGATAGATGGCATGAAAAATGTGAGATTTCAATGGTAAACAACCTCCATCAGTTGGATGGACATGATCCTTTAAGATTTGTTACACTTGATCAACTTATGGGGACAGGACAGTATTGTAATGGAGCAGCACAGGCAGCCTTGCACCCTCGTATAACACAACACTCTCAGGCACTGGCCTTAGAGGCACTTCAAGAGCTGCCTCAAATTGGAAAACTGAGACTGCCTTATCATCAAGTGAAGCAAAAGCCAGATGAGCCATATATGCAATTTATTGATCGATTGAAAGAGGCACTGGATACTGCACCTAATCTTACACCTGATGCTAAAACAGCAGTGGGGAAAGATTTGGCATATCAAAATGCAAATCAAAGATGCCAACAAGTGATTGCCAGTCTCCCACGAGGTGCTACCCTGACACGGATGGTTGAGGAATGTTCACAATTGCCACCATTATTGGAAGAGCAAGAAAAGGCTACTATCCACGCAAGAGCCCTTGCTGCAGCTTTAAGACCTGTTACAAGTCAGGGAAAAGGAGATCCTAGACTTAAAAATGCTAGGAAAAAGGAAGGATGTTTTTTATGTGGTAAACCTGATCATTTTAAGCGACAATGTCCTCAGGCAAAGAAAGCTACCATAACAGCGCCATGTGCCGGTACCTGTAACCGATGTGATAGATTTGGGCATAAGGCCAGCGAGTGTCGATCAAAATTCAAGAAAGACGGGAGCCCCTTGCCGGGAAACTCCTCGCAGAGCGCCTTTCCGGGGGGGGCGCCAAGACACTCAAATTCCCCCAAGTGGCGGCTGCCTTGATGAGCTCTCAGCAGCCACCCGAGGAAGTGCAGGCCTCGATTTGGCCGTGGGAGTCGACATCACAATAGTATATGATTCAGTGCATGTAGTTCCTTCCGCAGTTACAGGACCGTTAGGACATGGACTTAGTGCATTATTGATAGGACGATCCTTGGCATCGAAGCAAGGAATTATGATTATTCCTGGATTAATTGATTCTGATTATACTGGACAAATTGGGATAATGGTGAGAATTCTAAACCCTCCAGCCACATTGCATAAAGGTGACCGTATTGCTCAATTAATTCCGTTTCGAGCACATGTTATTAAGAGTCAAGATCGCGAAAGAGGCGATCAAGGATTTGGGTCTACTGGACCAGTGACTGTTGCCTTTTCACAATTGATCACCAACAATAAGCCCATGAGAACAGTCACAATACTTGGGAATGATGGAGTTAAGATCCGCTCTGAACAAGTCATGCTTGACACTGGAGCTGATGTCACCATTATACCATACGCTGCATGGCCACCTTCTTGGCCTTTGATTATGGCATCCAACATGGTTGTAGCAATTGGAGGAGCATCCCCTACACAGCAAAGTGCACATTTTGTTACCATTATAGATGACAAAGAAGGTCTCAGAGCACAAGTGAAACCATATGTACTACATACGACACTCTGGTTATTAGGGCGAGATGTCTTGTCTCAGTGGGGATGTGTATTACAAACACCTTTTTAGAGGCGGCCATTGTAGCGAGCGACCCCCGTCCTGTTTTAAAACTGAACTGGTTAACTAATACTCCTGTATGGGTGGAGCAATGGCCACTACCAACTGAGAAGCTCGCTCATTTAAGGGATCTCGTGCAAGAACAATTGAATGCTGGACACCTTGTCCCTTCTACCAGTCCATGGAATACACCTGTGTTTACCATCAAAAAGAAGTCTGGAAAATGGAGACTGTTACAAGATCTGTGAGCAGTTAATGCAGTTCTGCAGGACATGAGAGCACTTCAGCCAGGATTACCCAATCCATCCATGCTCCCTCAGGGCTGGGACATTGTGGTTATTGATTTGAAAGATTGTTTTTTTACAATACCTTTGCTTCCAGAGGATTATGAAAAATTTGCCTTCTCTGTCCCTTCTACAAATAGAGCAAAACCTTCTGAGAGATATCATTGGGTAGTGTTACCACAGGGCATGAAAAATTCTCCCACAATATGTCAATGGTATGTGGATTTAGCTCTACGACCCTTTTGAGAACATCCTATCGACTGTATTTTGTATCACTATATGGATGATTTGTTGCTTTGCCAAAAAACACCCATTTCTGAAGAATTGATTCAAGAACTGATAGAAGCTCTAAATATAATGGGGCTTGTTGTGGCCCCTGAAAAGGTACAATGGACTGAGCCATGGAAATACCTAGGGATGACTTTAACTGAATCTACTGTTAGGCCACAGAAGCTATCAATAATACAGAAAGTGGAAACATTAAATGATCTACAGAAATTGGTGGGAGATATTCAGTGGATCCGCAGTATTTGTGACATTACTAACACAGATTTACAGCCTTTATTTAAGTTGTTGCAAGGAAATTGTAATCCTCAAGAACCTAGGTCTCTAACAGCGTCAGCTAAACACACCCTGGATAATATTTCCCTGAAATTGAGTGTTAATTCTGCAGCTCGTATTGACCCTGTTCAAGCATTACAATTGTTTGTATATAATACAGAGTCAGAAGTATCAGCTTTTCTAGGACAATGGTGTGAACAACAGTCTAATCCCCTCAGAATTATTGAATGGTTATTTTTATCAGCCAGAGGACATAGAACAATAACATCACGTGTGGATGCGATAGCAAGTATTATCCGAAAAGGTGTTCAGAGAGCAATATCTATTGCTGGAAAGGAACCAGATCGAGTAGTTGTGCCGTATGCACTGGACCTAATTCAGGCTATGTGTGAATCATCTATGTCCTTCTCACTGGCTGTGATGAACAAATCCTATCAAATTGACAACCATTATCCAAAGCATCCATTATTTAAAACAGCTTTAACAATGACTGCTGTTCCTGTCATTAGTCGACAACCTTTACAGGCTTTAACAGTATTTACAACTGCCAGCAGCAAGACCAAAACGGCAGGATTTGTTTGGAAGGAGAATGGAATATGGCAATCAGAACGTTTTGTTTGCGATACATCTGTACAGATTTTGGAGCTTAAAGCGGTGATTGCTGTGCTTAACCGCTGGAACATTCAAGATTTAAACATTGTGACTGATTCTTTATATGTGGCAGGTGTAGTACAACGAATCGAAAGGGCCTTGTTAGGACATGTAAACAATCCCACCCTTTTTCAGGCTTTTGTCGACTTACAAAATACTGTTAATCATCGCACGCATCGGGTTTTTATCATGCATATAAAGAGCCATACTAGGCTCCCTGGAGGTCTTGTAGAAGGCAACGCTCGAGCTGATCAGTTGGTTGCCACTTTAGCAGACAAGCATAACATTGTTCAAGAAGCCTATAAATCTCATGCCTTTTTTCACCAGTTTGCAACTGCATTACGTAAGCAATTTAACATCCCTAAGACCCAAGCACGGGCGATAGTGGCTGCTTGTCCAGACTGTGCCACTCTCATACCGCTACAGGACGGTGGTGCGAATCCTCGTGGCTTACAGCCACGGGAAGTTTGGCAAACTGATATCACTGTATTTCCGCCTTTTGGGCGTCTTCGCTACTTACATGTGTCAGTGGATACCTGTTCCTCATTTATATGGGCCTCTGCTCATGCTCCTGCCTTGGCAGCAGCAGCTCATCAACATTGGAAGCAAGCAATTGCGGTTATGGGGTGTCCAAAGAAAATTAAAACTGATAATGGTCCCGCATATCGGGCAGCCTCCACCACTGCCTTTTTACAACATTGGGGAATTCAGCTTCTCCATGGAGTACCACACAACTCTACTGGGCAAGCAATCATTGAGCGCGCCCATCGTATATTGAAACATCACCTTGTTATTTTGAAAAAACAGGGGGAGACAGGGGGTTCCCCTCATGAGATATTGGCAAAAACATTATTTGTTTTAAATTGGCTTAATATACATGGAGGGCAAGATGAACCGCCTGCGCAAATACATATGCAAACAAACAAGCATGATTATTCTTTTCAAAAAATTCAAGTGCAATTGTATTCCCCTCAATCTGGGCAATGGGAGGGACCTATGCAGTTGCTAACTTGGGGAAGAGGTTATGCTTGTGTTTCCACAGGTAGTGATCCACCCAAATGGGTCCCCGCAAAGTGGGTGAAACCATGGATCGCAAAGAATGACGACACCAACCCTGCATACCGAGGCACTCCAGAGACACCAACATTGATTGAACTTGGTCCTGACGCCGTTGTTAACGGCACTACATCCAGCAAACAGTGAAGTTCTGTGTCTTTTACCGAATCTGTAGTCATTTTATGTGGCTATCCAAACACAGCCACTCACCATAAAACAGCTTGAAGAACATGACACAGCTAGTATGGAACATGGTCTAAACTGTCGACCTTGGGGTTTTATACATTGTGCATGGTGTGACAGGGGAACTTGGAGAGTCACACGTGCGCATGATCGGGAAAGTGTGTATAAATGTCACTTGTGTGCTGACTGGATTATCTTTTACCGAAGCAGATTGGTTGTCTGATTTTATAGGTAGGTCAGTATATCAGCGATTAGCTGTTAGTACAGAAGGACAGATTAGAGTTTTAGAGAACAACAGCAGTTTTCTAGGGCTTTAAGCCTAATTGAAGATCTTGGGCAAAGAGTTTTAGCAGAAATTAGTTTTGAGTTTTGTAAACGCTTAGCTTTGCAATGTATTAGGCAAAATAATAAGGTAGTGGATAGGAGCTGTGGTGTTGGAATAAACGTTCCTCGAAGTTGGCAGGTGCACAAGGATAAGATCACGCAGATCTGTTCGAACCTTTGACGACACCTGCAACGACAACGTGCGGCTACCTTCATTAGCCACTGTTATAGCTACTTGTTTCTTCTTTCCGCAAGGAATGGCTGCCATAAATGCAAAAATATATACGTAGATTAGCATGTTGGAGTGAAAAGCAATTTAATCTAACTTTGCAAATGCTGAGTGCGCTGCTTACTGATGTTGATAGTGTTAGGCATGCTACTTTGCAAAATCATGCTGCTGTAGATTTTTATTATTGGCACATGGGCATAGATGTGAAGATTTTGAAGGAATGTGTTGCTTTAATTTGTCTGACCATTCACAGAGCATACACCAACGATTAGCGAAAATGCAACATAACATGAAACATATTACAGAGGGACATGGCCCCTTTTCAGATTGGCTCATTGATCTCGGACTGAGAGGTTGGTTACAAACATTGGTCAAAGGAGCATTGATGGTATTGATGGTATTGCTGCTTTTGATGTTGATTCTTCCTTGCTTGTTCCAATGTTTGCAGAGGATGCTGCAAAGTTTGGTTGAGCAAATAAAATAAAAAAAAAAAGGGGAGATGTAGGAGTCTGGGCCGCGCTGGGAGAAAGTTAGTGCAGACAGAAGAATGCAAGGACGAAGACAAGGCCAGCAAAATAAGGCTGGCAAAAACACACAAGATAGCAGATAAGTGAGAAACACCTGTGGTCAGCAAAAGCACACGTCTGAGCAAAACAGGGTATGAGATAAGGGAGTTTTGGCAAGTTTTGGGCTTTACGTGCTAATTGCAATTAACCAATGCAAATGCTTGTAGAGGCGCGTGAACAGCGCGTGTAGATGACCTGTAGCCTATTAGAAGATAGATGAGTGCATGTACGGAACTTAGTAGAATATAAATGTAACCAGGATTGGGGGAAAAAAAAAAAAAAAAAGATGGACGACCTGATCATCACATTGGTGTTGCGTCGTTTCTGTTCCCGCATGGAGAAATAAGGACCCCGGCTGATGGTGACCCCAATATATACACTTACTCCCCCCTTGACTATCATGGAGGGATCGAAAATTGCTCAGCTAATTCCATTTGAATCAAAAGTGCCTAATGCAGAACAAAGGAGGAGGGGGGAAAAAGTCTTTGGGTCCACCGGACAACCAGATGTTTTGTTAGCCATGGATATTAGTCGGGGGAAGCCAGAGGAGCAGATGGAAATGAGACACCCTAATGGACAGATGAGTAAATTACGAATGCTCATTGATACTGGAGCAGACGTCGCGACCGTACCCCTTTATCAGTGGCCTAGACAGTGGCCTTTAGTGCCAGCGAATACAGGAGTTCTAGGGATTGGAGGATCTCAAGTCACATCCATCAGCAGAGATACAATAGCATCCATTCCCAGATGGCAAGGTAGTAACCACGCGTCCCTACGTGATGCACTCACCTGTGGCACTGGTGGGGAGAGATCTGCTCAGTCAGGTGGGAGCTCGATTGATTACTTCACCTTTTTAGGCGCGGCCACGGTAAAGCAGACAATCCTAAAATTAACCTGGAGAACTGATGATCCCATATGGATCGACCAGTGGCTGCTGAAACTGGATCGCCTGCAAATTATTAATGATTTGGTACAGGAACAGCTAGATGCCAGACATATCCTGCCTTCAACTAGCCCATGGAACACTCCAATTTTTACAATTCAGAAAAAATCTGGGAAATGGCGTCTGTTACATGATTTGAGAGCGATTAACGCTGTTATCTGTGACATGGGCACCTTACAACCCAGTTTGCCTTCCCCAGTAATGTTGCCTGAAGGCTGGGATCTGGTGGTTATCAATTTAAAAGACCGCTTCTTTACAATCCCCTTACATCCAGAGGATGCTGAAAAGTTTGCCTTTACAGTGCCATCGATTAATAAGGCCGAACCAGCAAAGAGGTATCATTGGGTGGTGCTACCACAAGGGATGAAAAATTCACCCACGATCTGTCAGTCCTTTGTCGCGTGGGCTCTGGAACCCATCCGGAAACAGTATCCTCATTTACTCATTTATCATTACATGGATGATATCTTAGTGGCAGGAAGACAATTGGACTGTGAGACAATATTGGGTCAGCTAACATGCAGTCTCAGGGAGAGGGGATTAGAGATAGCACCAGAGAAAATTCAGAAACAGGGACCATGGCTGTATCTGGGCTGGATTATTACAAATGCAATGATTCGTCCCCAAAAGGTAAAAATTAACGCAAAAATAGAAACATTGTCTGATGTGCAGAGATTAATTGGGGATATCCAGTGGGTTCGTAATATCTGTGGAATTACGAACGATGATCTGAAACCTTTGATGCCACTCCTGGGCACGTCTGTACAAGCTCAGGAGCGCTGTCAACTGGATGAGGATCAACAGCAAGCCTTACAAGTAATTACCAATAAAATCATGACAACTTATGTTCACAGGCGACTGGATGATAAAGCTCTTTCCTTTATGTTAGTTAACTCTGGGGGTAAATGTGAATACCCATTAGGGCTTCTTATTCAGTTGAGTGAAACAAAACCAAATTTACGAATTTTAGAATGGATTTTTCTCCCTTTTCAGCCCAGAAACACAGTTGTTACACGCCCTGAATTATTTTCACAGCTTATCATAAAAGTGAGGCAGCGAATTTTAGACATCTCAGGCATCAAACCAGAACTCATCTACATACCTGTATCTCAGTTCTATTTAGATTGGTTATTAACCGCTTCAACTGCCTTTCAAATAGCAATTGCTGATTTCTTAGGTACTATCACCAATAGTTATCCATCGGATAAGCTTTTGTCATTATTATGCCATCAGCGGTTTGTACATTTACCTCTGCGATCAGAGGTTCCAGTAGAAGGGATAACTGTCTTCACTGATGCTGGACGAAAATCTCGAAGGGCTGCAGTCACCTGGAAGGAAGGGGACACCTGGGAACATCAATTACTCCCTGGAGTGCCTGGTGACTCTTTACAGACTTTAGAACTTCGAGCTGTTATTTGGACATTTCAATGCTGGTCTCAAGAACCTCTCAATGTAGTATCAGATTCATTGCATGTTGTAGGTACAGTACAACGTCTGGAAAACAGCATGGTGAAACCTGTACAAAATCCTGTATTACATACTTTGTTGTTACAATTGCTGACACTTTTGAACCAACGTCAGAATGAATATTTTATTATGCATATTCGCAGTCATCAGCGATGTGGAGGCCTTCTGTTGGGAAACGCCCGGGCCGATCAGCTTGTTGCTCCAGCCTGGACGGGTCCTGCTGTTAACACCTTTGAACAAGCCAGGCTGTCGCACGAGTTTTTTCACCAGTCGGCAAAAATGTTAGCCAGACAATTTCACATTCCTGTGGCTGATGCTAGAGGAATTGTGCAATCCTGTCCCGACTGCCAGAAGGTGGGAGTAGGCCTTGGTTTGGGAGTGAACCCCCGAGGACTCCAACCTCTACAACTTTGGCAGATGAATGTGACTCATATCCCAGAATTTGGCAGGCTTAAATATGTGCATGTCTCTATTGATACCTTTTCTCTAGCACTCTGGGCAACAGCACAAACAGGAGAACAGCACGGCATGTCATTAAACATATGCATGCTGCAATTATGGCACTGGGCGTGCCTGCACAGATCAAAACTGATAATGGTCCGGCCTACACTTCTCAGAAATTTACTCATTTTTGTCAACTCTGGGGTATACGTCACATCACAGGAATACCGCATTCCCCCACGGGACAAGCCATCGTGGAAAGAGCGCATCAAACCTTGGAAGCACTTTTGCAAAAACAAAAAGGGGGAGAAGTCTTGGCTGCTGCAGAGCGACTTGCAAAAGCGGTGTATGTGTTAAATTTTTTGCGGTTCACAGGTGATAGAAATGAACCACCAGTAATAATACATAATTTGGGTTTGAAATCTGGTACAAACCAATGTGACAATAATGTTTTTGTTCAATACAGGGATGTCGTTACAGAAGAATGGAGAGGACCTGCAGAACTAAGAATGACCGGTCGTGGATATGCTTGTGTTGTTACAGATGGGTACTGAGCTGATGGGTGCGGCCCTGGAAAGGGGAAGTCAGGAAGAACGACGCAGAGCACTAGGCTCACTCACAGGTCCTAGGCAGGGGTTTATGCTTGTGTCTCTACAGGTAACAATTCATCTACGTAGGCCCCTGCGAAGTGGACGAAGCACCCTGTGTTTTGAGGCACTTCAGAGACACCAACATCGACTGAACCTGGTTCTGACCCCGTTGCTAACAGCACTACATCCAGCAAACAGAGAAGGTTTTTGCCTTTTACCGGGCTTGCAGTCATTTTGCACGGCTGTTCGAATACAACCGCTTATCACAGATCAGACAGAGGGACACGACATAGCTTGTGGAGGGCTTGGTTTGAATTGCTGACCCTGTTTTAATTTTATACTGAAGCAAGTTGGTTGTCTGACTTTGTAGACGAGCCAACATATCAGCAATCTGCTTTTAATACAGAAAGGCATGCTTAGTTTTTAGAAAGCAGCAGTAGTTTTTTAAAGTTTTAGGCTTAATTGAAAACCTTGGACAAAGGGTTTTAGCAGAAATTAGCTCAGAGCTTTGTAGACGCTTGGCTTTGCAGTGTATTAATTAGAACAATAAGATAGTAGATAAGAGTTGTGGTGTTGGGAAAAACGGTCCTCAAAGCTGACAGGTGTACCAGGACAACTGAAAAAGGGAGGTGAAATGATGACTACACGTCAAACGTGGATCACGTTTATTTTGACTTGTTTCATATTAGGCAGTGAAGGGATTTTTGACATCGAACCCAGAGCAAACATTTGGGTAACCTGGGCAAACACATCTGGGATAAAGGATTTCTGTTTGAGTCTGCAACAAGCAGATGATCCTTTTAGAATCTGTTTAATTGGCATTCCGTTGTGGGAAAATGAAACTGATTTTGAAGGATATTGGAAACAACAGAGGGTGAACCTGATTGGCAGTCAAAATGATGATAGTTGTTTCATTTTAAATTGGCCTTCCATGCGTAACGCAGCTTGGCAAAAGACAGTCATTGAGAATCTAAATCAGTTAACTTCTTTACCCTTGCAAGAATTGGATTTGTTGGCCAGTGTTACACCTGTTGAGTATGTTGATGTTACCAGGATGCAGAACTGTCATAACATGGTTCCCCAGCTGCAGCCAGTGAATGGCACAGGAGTGGTTTGGTTCGGCGATCCATGGCATATTTGGTTGGCGCAGAATGGACGCCAAGATTTGTTTGTAGGCTATCAAAATGTAACAGGGAATTCCTCTTGGAATGATTTGAGAACAGGAGGGTTCTCCGTAAAAACCACAGGGGGTTTTAAACTTCCACCCGGAGTGTTTCTGATTTGTGGGGATAGAGCATGGCCTGGTATTCCTATATGACCTGTCGGTGGTCCTTGCTATCTTGGATGACTAACATTGTTTGCTCCCCACATGAGAGAATTGCTAAATCCCAGTCAGAGTCAGGGGTGAAGATCACGCAGATCTATTCGAAACTTTGATGAAACATGCAACGATGAAGTGCGGCTGCCATCGTTAGCCACAATTATAGTCACATCCTTTTTCCTCCCAGGAGGAATGGCTGCCATAAATGCAAAAAATATACAGCGATTGGCTTGTTGGGGTGAGAAACAATTTAATTTGACTTCGCAAATGATAAGTGCGTTACTCACTGATGTTGATAGTGTTAGACATGCTACTTTACAAAATCGAGCTGATATAGATTTTTTATTATTAGCACATGGACACAGATGTGAAGACTTCGAAGGGATGTGTTGCTTTAATTTGTCTGACCATTCGCAGAGCATACACCAGCAATTAGCAAAACTGCGTGAGAATATGAAACATATTACTGAAGGACATGACCCCTTTTCCGATTGGCTCACTAGACTCGGGATGGGGGGCTGGTTGCAGACATTGGTCAAAGGAGTATTGATAGTGCTAATAGTTTTATTAATTTTGATGTTGCTCCTTCCTTGTCTGTTTCAGTGTTTGCGATGGATGTTGAATAGTCTAATTGAACAAATGTTTAAGAAAGGAGAAGTCTGGATCACTCAAAAACAAAAAGGGGGATTTGTGGAATGGCTGGAAAACAACAGACATATCATGAGTGATCCAGATCGAGGGGCCTCACTGTAACAACAAGCTGCAGCTGTGTTCAAGGACATAAACAAGGCCGAGATGGCCTGAGAAACTACATTCCTGGCCAAGAGATAAAGAAGTTGGAACATCGAAAACAGGGGGCCTACCTGGGGGGAGAGCAGCGCATGGACACCACACCGGGACCAATCATAGAGGGCAAAAGGGCGCGTGAACAAGTAGCTTTAGCCTATAAGCAATAAGATAGCAGCGTGTGAAGCTTGTGATAGTGTATAAATTGCTGTGTAGCCTTTAATAAAGTGGCATCAACTTGATCACATTGATCGTCTAAGTTGTGTCCGGGACTTCCGCGTCAGCAAAGCAGAACTGACAACCTGGATTTTAAAAGGGCTGACTTTGTCTTGTTTAGGCACCTGCTTGAAAGGATACCTTGGGAGACGATCCTGAAGGGTATAGGGGTCCAGGAAGGCTGGGCACTCTTTAAGAAGGAAGTGTTTATGGCTCAGGAACAGGCAGTCCCCAGGTGCTGTAAGAGACGCCGGCGACAGAGAAGACCACCCTGGCTGAACAGGGAGTTTTGGCTGCAACTCAAGGAGAAAAGGAAAGTTTACAGCCTTTGGAAGAAGGACTAGCCACTCACAGTGATTACAAAGAGGCTGTGAGGCTATGCAGGGTAGAAATCAGGAGGTCCAAAGCCCAGCTGGAAATTAATCTGGCTTCAGAAATCAAGGACAACAAGAAATGTTTCTATAAGTATGTCAGTAGCAAAAGAAAGACCAGGGAGAGCCTCCATCCCCTGCTAGATGCAGGAGGAAACATGATAACAAGTGATGAGGAGAAGGCTGAAGTCCTTAATGCCTTCTTTGCCTCAGTCTTTAATAACAAGACTAGTTGTATTGAGGGAATCCAGCCTCCTCAGCCAGAGGACAGAGACTGGGAGAACGACCCCCCCGTTATCCAGGAGACAGTCAGTGACCTACTGCATCACATAGACACACACAAGTCTGTGGGACCTGATGGAATACACCCGAGGGTGCTGAAGGAGCTGGCTGGGGTGCTCACCAAGCCACTTTCCATCATCTACCAGCAGTCTTGGTGGACTGGGGAGGTCCCAACAGAT
Source organism: Strix uralensis (assembly GCF_047716275.1). NCBI lineage: Eukaryota > Metazoa > Chordata > Aves > Strigiformes > Strigidae > Strix > Strix uralensis. Next base: position 930,588 of record NC_134010.1, on the reverse strand, counting down.
TGGAAACTGGCCAGTGTGATGCCCATATATAAGAAGGGTCGGAAGGATGATCTGGGAAATTACAGGCCTGTCAGCTTGACTTCGGTGCCCAGGAAGCTGATGGAGCAGCTCATCCTGAGTACCATCACAAAACACATGCGGGACAACCAGATGATCAGGCCCAGTCAGCATGGGTTTATGAAAGGCAGGTCCTGCTTGACAAACCTGATCTCCTTCTACGACAGAGTGACCTACTTATTGGATGAGGGAAAGGCTGTGGATGTAGTTTACCTTGACTTTAGCAAGGCCTTTGACACCGTTTCCCACAGCATTCTCCTGGTGAAACTGACTGCTCGAGGCATAGATGATCACACGCTTTGCTGAGTAAAAAACTGGCTGGATGGCCGGGCCCAAAGAGTTGTGGGGAACGGAGTTAAATCCGGTTGGAGGCCGGTCACGAGTGGTGTCCCCCAGGGCTCGGTTTTGGGGCCACTCTTGTTTAACATCTTTATTGATGATCTAGACGAGGGGATCGAGTGCACCCTCAGTAAGTTTGCAGACAACACCAAGCTGGGTGGGAGTGTTGATCTGCTCGAGGGTAGGGAGGCTCTGCAGAGAGACCTGGCAGACTGGAGCGATGGGCTGAGGCCAACTGTATGAAGTTCAATAAGGCCAAATGCCGGGTTCTGCACTTGGGCCACAACAACCCCCAGCAGCGCTACAGGCTTGGGGAGGAGTGGCTGGAGAGCTGCCAGTCAGAGAGGGACCTGGGGGTGTTGATTGACAGCCGGCTGAACATGAGCCAGCAGTGTGCCCAGGTGGCCAAGAAGGCCAATGGCATCCTGGCCTGTATCAGAAATAGCGTGGCCAGCAGGGACAGGGAAGTGATCTTACCCCTGTACTCGGCACTGGTGAGGCTGCACCTCGATTACTGTGTTCAATTTTGGGCCCCTCACTCCAAAAAGGACATTGAATTACTCGAGCGTGTCCAGAAAAGGGCAACGGAGCTGGTGCAGGGTCTGGAGCACAGGTCTGATGGGGAGCGGCTGAGGGAACTGGGGTTGTTTAGTCTGGAGAAGAGGAGGCTGAGGGGAGACCTCATCGCCCTCTACAACTACCTGCAAGGAGGTTGCAGAGAACTGGGGATGAGCCTCTTTAACCAAGTAACAAGTGATAGGACAAGAGGGAATGGCCTCAAGTTGCGCCAGGGAAGGTTTAGACTAGATGTCAGGAAGTATTTCTTTACAGAACGGATTATTAGGCAGTGGAATGGATTGCCCAGGGAGGTGGTGGAGTCCCCATCCCTGGAGGTGTTTAAGAGTCGGGTCGACATAGCGCTGAGAGATATGGTGTAGATGGGAACTGGCAGTGCTAGGTTAATAGTTGGACTAGATGATCTTCAAGGTCCTTTCCAACCTAGTTGATTCTGTGATTCTGTGAATTACTCAAGCGTGTCCAGAGAAGGGCAACGAAGTTGGTGAAGGGTCTGGAGCACAGGTCTGATGGGGAGTGGCTGAGGGAACTGGGGTTGTTTAGTCTGGAGAGGAGGAGGCTGAGGGGAGACCTCATCACCCTCTACAACTACCTGAAAGAAGGTTGAAGAAAGCTGGGGATGAGCCTCTTTAATCAAGTAATAAGCGATAGGACAAGAGGGAATGGCCTCAAGTTGCGCCAGGGAAGGTTTAGACTGGATATTAGGAAGTATTTCTTTACAGAACGGGTAGTTAGGCGTTGGAATGGGCTGCCCAGGGAGGTGGTGGAGTCCCCATCCCTGGAGGGGTTGAAGAGGCGGGTTGACATAGCGCTTAGGGATATGGTGTAGTTGGGATCTGTCAGTGCTGGGTTAACGGTTGGACTAGATGATCTTCAAGGTACCTTCCAACCTAGATGATTTTGTGATTCTGTGATTCTGTGCTGGGGACTGGCCCGTGCCTACTGAGTCAGTGTGCAGAGGTGAAAGCCATCCAGCTGGCCTTGGCTATCGCCGAGTGAGAAAGGTGGCCAGTGCTCTGTCTCTGCACTGACTCATGGGTGGTGGCAAATGGGCTGCGGGGGTGGTTACAACAGTGGAAACGGAGCCACTGGCAGTGCAGAGGCAAATCTGTCTGGGCTGCTGACTGAGGGCGAGATATTGCTGCTGGGATCGAGAACCTGGCTGTGAACCGCTTAGTGCTGCAGGACTCTGCCCAATGCATTGGTTGTTTTTGTTTTGTTTTTTTTTTTTTTCTTTATAGTTAAGCCCAAACGTGAGTTTAATTCCCCTCGAGGGGGACCATAAAAATGCCCCAGCAGCAGGAAACAGAGCCTAGCCTGCCCAGGAGACCTGTCGAGCCTTTGGTTTAACACTCTGCCCATCTGCAGAGAGACAGCAACACCAGCTGCAGGTAGGCTACAGCAGGCACCTCGAGGGGCAGCCGTGGCCCTGGGACACGGGGAACGAGGGGCATGTTGTGCAGAAACTCTTTAGCTCTCACTTGCGGAAGGCCTTCCTGTGTGACCTGCTGTGTATCGGCGGCTGTGGGCAGTGGATCGAGCTCAGGCCTCAACTCCCTCAGTGTCTCTTTCTCCATCCCAGCCTGTTCCCCAGGACGTTCCCAGCCCTTCAGGATCACCAGCACTCACCCCCACAGCCCTCCACAGGCAGCCCCTCTCTCTTCCAGGCTAAAGGCGTCCTTCTGTCCTGGCTGGCCAAACCATAGAGCCCTCCTGCTCCCCGGAAAGACAGGCAGCATGCAGAGAGGGAAATGCTCGCTCCGCGCAGCTCGATACGCTCCTGAGCAGCCGGGCTGCCATGTGAGCAGCCAGCCCCTCGCACCCGCTTCTCAGACATGCCAGCACCAGAAAATACCAGCAGCCAAAACATCTTCCCTCTGCTACTCCACCCTGCAAGGTCACTCTTGCTTCTCTTCTTCATTTTCTTCTTTCTTTTCATGCCCTGTCCTGGACCGCAATGGAAAAAACACGTTCCATTTGGGTGAGAATATGTCTGTGACCAAACTGGCTGTGAGGACGGAGACAGCAGCGCTGCATTCCTGCGCCACCTCTCCCCATCAGCCCCTGCCGAGGCTTTTGGCAGAGACCTCCTTCCTCCTGCCCTCGCTGAGCTCCTGCAGTTCTCTGCCGTAGCCTGTGGCGGATTTCCTTGCAGGGACGTCGCCGTGCTCGTCACATCACAGGCTGTCCCAGCTGACGTGTGGCTGGCACATCCCTCCCGTGAGCTTTACCCACATCCCAACACGCTGCAAGGATGAAATGCTCTTTATTTTTCGAGCAATCAAACCACAGAGGTCTGACAAAACTTCCCGGGGGTGTCAGTGCCACGAGTTCCCTTTCCTTTCCCAGCTCCCCGATGGGCCCTGCACAGGCTCTTCTGCTGGGCCTTGCCTGGCTCCTCACAGGCAGAGCCTGGCCGGTGCCTGGCCTGGGGCTGCTCCAGCTCCCGCCATCCCTCTGCTCTCCAGCTCCCCAGGCCCCGCACACAGGCCCTGCTGGCGCCGGAACCCACAGCCCTTCCTGCAGGGCCGCTCGCCCGCCTCTGCCCCCGCTCAGGCCTGTGACCAGCTTCGGGGTTTGCAGAGTGTGCGCTGGGGCTGCGTTGGCCCTTTTCTTGGCCAAAAACGCTTCGTGTGACTGAAATCCGGCCAGCACAGCGCATTTCCCAGCTGGAGGCGGCTGCACTGGAACCGCCCTCTGGGGCCTGAGGGAGAGGGTCGGTTGGGGGTGGGAACAGTGCTCAGAGGGGCTGCTGCCCTGCCCCCTCCCCTCCAGCTGCCAATGGGCTCCTGGCCCCGCCCCTCCCCTCAGGCCTATCCCAGGGGCGGAGGCGGTGTCAGCAGCCAGGGAGGTTCCTGCCGGGGTCGGCGCTGGCGGGGGGGGGGGGGGGGGGGGGGGGTTCGGCAGCGGCGGCGGGGCCGGGGGAGCGGCGGGGCCGTGAGGGCCTGGAGAGGCGGGCGGGCGGGGACGGGACACTGAGCCCCGGGCACCGGCGGGGGGAGCGGAGTGGGCGGAGCAGAGCGGCTCTCTCGGTGATGGCGGCGGCAGCGAACTGGCCGCCTTTGCCGGCAGAAGCTGCGTCCCAGCCCCTCACCGAGAACCGCCCCCCCCCTGCTGCCCCCACAGCCCCGGCCCCAGGAGGGGCGAGCAGGGAAACTGCCCCCCGCCCCATGCCCGGCGCCCTCTGAGGGAGCGAAGCGCCGCTCCATCCTGCCCCCCCCCAGCCCCCACCGCCTCTGCCCCCCCCGTGGGGACCCCCGGGAGGAGGCAGCCTTGCCCCGCCCCTGCGAGGGAGCAGCCACTCTGGGTGAGTACAGCGGGACCCTGGAACGGCGGCACGTTTGGGGGAGAAAAGGGAAAAAAAACCAGAAAAGCGGCTTCACCCCCCGCGGCCCCTCGGGCTGTCCGGTGGCTCTTGGTGCTGAATTCCCGGGGGAAGCTGAAATGGGGGGGGAAGCAGCAGTTTGGGGCTGGAAAGGCAACGTCCTTCAGCACTGTCCTGGTGGAGGAGCGAGCCAGCCTCATCTGGCCGCTTTAATTCCATTTTGCCTCTCTCCCTGTAAATCCCTGAGCCCGGGAGGTATCTCCAGCAGGTACCTTTAATCACAAACTGCTCCAAATGGATTCCGGAGTGAGACTGGGATTGCTGGGAAAGGCCTAAACTGCTCTGCTGCCAGATGGCCTTGGCTGGGCACTGGGAGCAGATTCCCATCCCTACTGCGGCACGGGGTGAGATATTGGTGTGGGGGAAGGAGCCATTTTATGGTTGAATCCCATCGCTGATGGCAGACAGAGCCCAAGGGAAAAACTGCCTGGGCTGCTTCTCCTGCCAGAGCTTAGGGCAGAGTTTGCTCCCGTGAACGCCTCAGCCCAGGCAGCTCTGACCCAGGGGGGTTTTCTGTCATGGAGCGTGGACTTACAGAAATACACCTGGAGAGGAGCTCAGAGGGTCGTCTTGTCCATCCTCCTCTTGATGGGCTTCACCCCGAATTTTCGATCTGGAGGCGATAGTCCCGTGTGTGCAAATGGCATTCCAGCTAAACAAGCGTTTAACCCGTCGCAGTCTCTACCAATCCCTCGTTATTAATCAGTGGCTCTTTTCCCCATTCCCCTCGGTTTCCCGGCCAGCTCGCCTTTCGGCGTGGCGGGGCCGTTCTGCCTGTCCTGTGCCTTCCTCGCAGTCAGAGCTGGGGGAGCCCCTGTCCTTCCCCAACCTCCTGCTCACGGCTCCGCTCCTACACACGAGACTGTCCCAAGGCCCCTCCTCCCCGAGGCTGTGCACATCCCCCAGGCTGACTGTCGGCATTTCTGTAGCTGATGGGTGCCAGAGGTTCTTCCAAACGGGGTTTGTGTCTCCCTTGGGTGCAGCAGGTTCATCCCAGCCTGCAGGGAGTTCTGCTGGGATGTTGATCGTTACTAACACTGCTGCCGTTCACCTCGGGGGTGTAACTACTTCTGCATCAAATTCCACTTGTGAGGCATTTTAGGATCTTTCAAGGATTATTTTTTGGGGTCCAGAGTCTAGGAAAAAGGCAATACACTGAGCGATGGTACATGGGTGAAATAACCAGTGACAAATACTCATTCCTTGCTGTTCTGAAGTTGTTATTGCTGTTACTTTCCGGTGTGGTTGTGCTCAGAAGTCAGGCGCTATATAAACACCAGTGAATGTACAGAACTTTCATGGGGTATAGTGTATGGTGGTGGGGTTTTTCACCCTGAGTCATTCGAGTGGTAAAGTTAATTAGCCCTGTAATTAGAGCAGAGGACTGTCAGTTAGGATCCCTCCCGGTTTAGGCTCTGGGGTAGCTGGGAGCGAGCTTGCTGTGCGTTACACAGCTTTCTGTGAAGGCTCCGCTTTTGGCCCCCCAGCCTGTGACCCAGAGTTTGAGAACTTGGAAGCAGCCGTTGACATCGACCAAAGTTAGAGTTTCCCAGGACCTTTGAAAATTCCCTTTCTGTACGGCTCTCGTTTTATGGATTTGCATAGCCAGCATTACTGACTGCTCGGGAAAATGTAGCCCCAATCCCTTTCCATCTCCTCGTTACCTGTTAAATCAGGAGAATTGTACTTCTCTGAGAGATTTGCAAAGAGCGTTGATGACATTTAATGAAAATACTACAGAGGTGGGAAGAGTTTGTTTCAAAAGCTTAGAAAAACAGCAGTGACAATATGCTGAAATACAAACCATCTGACATATTAAAGAGGAAAATGAATAGTTTAGGGTTATTTTTTGTACAAACAATCCACGGCTTACACTGGGGATCCCATTTAGAGCTTCTTCCCTTCCTGAGCTGGTGCCAGGATTTGGCTCCTGTAACAATCCTGTCATGCCTGGTGTGACTCCTTCAGGTTTATATCTGACTAAGCTCTATTGATTGTCACTTTTTACCATTTCACCCCAAATCAATACTATTATAACTCTTTTTTTTCCCCCTCATCAATAACCCCACAGAGAATGACTCTGTTTATTGCACTCTGACTTTCTCAAAAGTGGATCTAGCAGAAAATTTGCAGTAAAAACAAACCCAAATGAACAAACCTTTCAGCTGTCAATATATCTCCTTCCTCCCTGATGTATTTAACCCTGCTGATACCAAATCTCTCATATTTCAGCTTGTGGCCTTCATCTAATCATCTTTGTTTATCTTGCTTTTCACTATAATTCCACAGTGTAGGGGAAAAAAGAATAAATAAAATAAGAAAGTAGCAGGAGTGTGGGAAGGCTCATAAGAGGAAAAATGGTGATGGAGCCGATGACAAGTTACATTGGAGTTTTAAGGCACTGTACAGAGTTCACTGTCAAACCTGTAGTATGGAGATAATAGCTGTAAGAATATATTCTTACATATATTTCAGATTCCTGGAATTTTATTAAAACTGTGTGTGTGGAGGAATTCTAAAAGGAGAGGGAGGTAAACAGTTCAGTAAGCCTCTGGTTTTGAGAACTTTGCCCTTGTAGCTGGAGGTCTCCTGGGCGTGTGTCTGCTTTACTGTCCCAGGTCAGCGGGGTGAGCTCTGTCCTTCTGCAGTGTCTCTGCAGGGCCCCGTGGGGAGGCTCAGGGCTGCCACACGCAGCTCCGTGGGCTTGGACGGGGCCGTGGGCTGTCCCCTCGTCTGGCCTCCTGGCCTCAAGCAGGGTCAGATGTGCTCGTGTTCTTCTTGCAAGATGTTGGTTTAATCCTCAAAGTCTCCACCTCTCCTGTAAGCACCCTCTGCCAGTGCTTCATCAGCCTTTACACTAGGAAGTTTGCCCTGAGCTCTAACCTGGAGCATCCCTGCTGCTGTTGAAATCTGCTGTTTCCCGTCTCGCTCACGGCTGACGTTCAGCAGAGCTGCTGCTCCTCAGCTCTCTGGCTGTCCTTGTGCTGTGTTCTGTCTCTTTGGTCCTCTGCTGCAGAAATGCAGAGCCCAGTTCCTCCAAAGGCTGGACGGCTCCGTTGGCTCCACGCTTCTCCTACGTGTCCATGGTACTTCCTAGATTGCTGGTCGTTCAGCCCGTGAGCTCGCTCCCATGGAGCCGAGTGCCCAGCGGCCTCCTCAGTGCTGGGCAGAGCTGAGGGGTGGCTGCTCGTGCCTTGGAGGCTCTGCTCCGGCTCAGACATCCCGCGGACCTTTGCTGTCATTTTATGAGACACGGTGTGCATCCAGCTTCTGATTCCCTGCAGCTCCCAGGCCTGTTCCTGCAGGGCTGCTCCCTGGCCAGCTGTTCCCATCCCGTGTCACTGCTTGTTTTGGCATTGCAGTCACTGTGCCGGGTGTCCCTGGTCGCGTTTCCTGCAGAAACATCCCTTCACATCGGTGCGTGTGTGCTTTGAAGATGGGAAGTGCTGTCCATCGTGTGTGACGATAAAGAAATCTGGCATCTGGTGAAGCCTTCAAATGTTGTCCTGAGCGTTAGTGACACCGTGCAGAATAGTGGTGGGGTTTTTTCTAGACCAAAGCTGAATTTTTACTGCTCTGTGATTTTATTGCATTTGATTGGTGTCTTGGCTATGCCTTGGTTACAGTTTCTACCACTGCCTTTGGATGTAGTGGCTACCAAACCCACATCCTGCAGGTCTCTGAGGGCGGGGGACTTGTTTCCTTGGGGTAATACACGTTTGTGTGTGTGCTGAAGGTGCAGGCCCACCATAGTGCTGAGTTTTGTCAACCTCCAGTTGTTTTTGGCAAGAGAAGCCAGCCAAAGATTCCCCCTAAGTGCCTTGCATGCGCTTTTGAGATCATAAAGATGGTTTTCTGAAATATCAGAATGTTTTCTGATACCCTCTCACTCAGTCTGTAGTTAATGTGTTTTACTCCCTCCCTGTCAGTGCGTCTGCTTTGCTTGTCAAGCAAATTAGACGCTTCAGCCTCGAGCTCTCTGTGTATTGGATGAGATCATCAGTGATTCTGCATGATTGTTTTTAACCCCCAGCTTACCGGAGAAGCTCAGTATTTTGGCCGTAAGAGATTTGGTATTTTAAGAGCAGTTAGAATCTCCTTTACCACTTCTGTCATTCCCAGGTGTTGAAGTGGCAGCTGACAACCCCAGAGGTCTCGCTTCTGTCTCACCATCTTCCACATCACACCAGCTGTTCCTGCGTGGTTCGGCCGTGTGCATTGCTGAAGTGCCTGCACACATTCCTCTCTATCCCATTGCTTCCTACGGGAAAAATGGAATTGGGAGCAGTGGCACTTTGGGGATTCCATCCTGGGCAGGCAATGGGATGTGCCTGAAGCTGTAGTTTGACTGTGTGGGGAATTGTTGCAGAACCAGAGCGTAGGGTTGGGGAGTCAAAATGTTCCAGCAGCAATGAAGAGAGAAGTATGCAAAGGTTTCAGCTGCCAGCCTGCACACCCTGGGTGTGCATGTACTCGAATGCACGGCTGCATGGCCCCAGGCTGCAGAGGTCATTGTGTAGAAAAGCCCTGGGTTAGTGGAAGAATTCTCCGTTGTTGAGGATTTCTGGAAAGTAAATGGTAGAGGTGTTTTGCTTCTGTCTGACTTGGTTATTCCCTCACTACAGCCAGGGTCGCTCTGACTGTGTCTTAGGGTGTCCCTTTCTAGTCTTGGCCTTTTGTCTGAAGGTGGTCCGCTCAGTTTTTGTAATCCTTAAGGATAAAGTAGTTCATGGCGGAAACTAGACGTCTTCATCTGAGATCATGCTGATAACACAGTTCGTGATTATTCTGGGTCGGGGATTGTCTCTTTTATGCTACTGTGGTGCTTGTGGCCGAGTCTGGTACTTGTTCAGGGCAGCCACAGCTCTGAAATTGGTGACACCTGTGGCGGGTGGGATGAGGCTGTGCCTGTCCAAATGCACAGCTACCTGAACCATAGCCACCAGCTTCCAGTAGCACCATAAGGTGTGCAGGGCTTGATCTGTGCCGGAGCTGACTGTAAAGCGTCAGGTAAACCTGTTCTCTGATGTCTGACTGCTAGGGCAGCCTTGCTCGCGTTGGGAAACAGGGAGCTCTGGAGGCAATACTGTGACAGCAGGAGTGCTGTAAAGCAACAAGAGGGAGCCGTTTGTCGAATTGCACCGTCAGACATCGCAGCCCTTTGATGTGACAAAGGGAATTGCTAGAGCACAGGGCAGAGGGCACGGAAATTGTGTCCTAGGTGGCTTCTTGGGCAAGACTGACTTTTTGTCAAGACTTGGCTTGCCCGCTTCCCACTGAGCTTTGGGATGCAGATCTCAGAGGTGGCTCCATTTAGATGGAGCTCTGCTTCTGAGCTGCCCTTCAAAACCTTGTGGAGAATGTACCCACAGGGGGGATGCTAATTACCTTGTATTTTGACCATAATGCCATGGGGGAAGGAACAGGGTCAGCTGTAAGGAATAAAGGGGATGTTATGTGTGATGACTCCCAGATCTTATTTTTCCTGGGTGTTAGGTCTGCTGTGGAAGGCAGGAGGAGGGAGAGGGAGCCTGGGCCTCCTCAGCTGTGTGAGTGCCCCTTTTCTGAATCCTGGCTCAGCAATGGGATGCTTGTTAGAAAGCAGGGATCAAGAAGGGAGTCCTGGGCCAAGCTCTTTGCTGGCAGAACTGTGCTGAACTCTGTGCCCTCGCACCAAGAGATAATTTGCCTCCCAGTGCTGGAGGGCTGAGCAAATGCTCCCCGCGGATGGGAAACAAGTTGCTCTGTCTCCCCCCTGCCCTTTCCTTTTTCCTTAAGGAAAGAGGGAAAACCCTACTGAAGATGGGATCCCTGGCACAAAAGCTGAGTTGTGTGGAGTTAATTTCAAAACTCGCATTACCTCTATGAAACCAGAGCAGATGAGGAAGGTCGGGGTGGCTGAGCTTTGGATTTAGCTCCCGCTGTGGCTCTGACAAGCCCATGAGCCCAGCCTGCCATACATGACCGTGAGCAGCACAGCCCACTCGAATACCTGCCAAAGTCAGCATGTGGGAGCAGAGGGAGCTGCTCTTCCCCAGGTTCACCAGCTGGAGAAGAGATGGTGTCCATGGTCACCCTGCCTCGGGGCTGTGGCAGTCGCCTTCGGGAAAGGAGCGGTCTTGGTCTGGCCCTGGGCAGCAGAATGGGATATTTACCCTGTGACACAGAGGTACCTCTCGGGCAAAGCAGAATACGAAGTGATTTTTTTGATGAATGTTCCTTCTCATTCTGATTTCATGCTGTCTGAACTGTTTTGTCAAATCCTGACTGTTCTCCCCAGCTGTCCATCACCCACTCTCATGTTTTGATGGCTCGTGTCACAGACAGCCTGGTAAAAAGATCTTGGTTATTTTCTCTTTCCTTTTTTTCCCCTTTGAGAAGTCTCCTGAACTTTTTGCAGCTGTCCTGACTCTCCTCCCCTGTCCTCACTGCAGCAGTGTGGCAGTTAGAGCTGCCCCCCCGGGAGGAGGTGTGCTCTGCTGGCTGTTAAAGAGTTGGCAGCGCTGTGCTCTGTGCTCATCTCCAAAGCTTCTCTGTTCCCCTGGGCAGTGGATTGTAGTGTTCTGCCATTCCGAGTACAGTAACATCTGTACAGATACAGAACCTCTAGTTCATGGATTGGGTTCGTGAAGCCCTGATTCTTTTAATCTCCTTGGGAAGCTCTATTGCCCCACATTTTCTCTCTCCCCTCTTCTCTGTCAGACTGTTTCACAGCTGGCCTTCTTCCCCAGGCTTTGCCTCGTCCCCTGGTCAGACTCGAGCTGTTCAGTTCCTGCAGGCCCAGCGGCTGTTGGGGGATCTGAGCTGCTCAGAGACAGCAGGGCCTGATCTCTAAAGGAAGCAGATTTTGTGGTCTGACTCTCATCTTGCTGAAGCTGCTTTTGTCACCCTTTCAGAAACCAACCGAGGGCTGAATCAGAGCTGGCGGTTTGCTGAAGGTACCAAAGAATGGGGGGTTTAGAAGCCAATGCCTGATCCCGTGGACAACCTTAATGCTGTTTGTTTGGTAACTTGTTGGAGTTATTTTATTGTGGGTTTTGTGTAAGGTGCTATAAAGCAATCCCATGCAGCTGGAAGCCAGAGGCAAGAGTATTTATTTCAGGGCTTTGAAGATCTCTACACCTGGGACAGCTGTCTCGCTGCTGCAGTGGTTGGGTTTTATTTTGTCCCTCGCTGGGGCTTGGCTGCAGAGAGCTCTGTGGTATCTTGGCAGTGTTTGACATTTCCCAGACAATGCTTAAACCTGCCAGTTGACACTGTTTAACACTCTCCTCTGTAAGAGCCTTCCAGCGGGGATGCCTGTCAACTCTGGCTTTCCCTTCAAAGAACTGTTCCCAAAAGCTGCTGTATCTTTGTCACTTGCCAGATTGATACTTTGTCCTGTTGCTATCCTGCTTCTGGCCCTTAATCTGCAGAGACAAATTGGGGCTGCGTGATGTAGAGAGGTTCTGAACAGGGTTACCTATTCCTCCAGGACAGGATCTGCTGATTCAGCTCAGTATTTTAAACAGGAGCCGCATACAAGATGCAGAGAAATGAATCCTCCTTCTAGCAAGAGCTGGTAGCCAGGATGGAGGAGCAGTTCATTCAGTTACTTAAACACTGAAGGAAATTAGATTTGTATATTTAAAATTGCTTTCTTAACCAGTGTTTAGCATCTTGGGGTCTCAAGGGCCTATACTACAGGCTCCAGGCCCGGGCTTGCAGCCTGCAGGCCAAAAGGGCTCTGAGTAGGCTCTGTCTGGCCAGCTGAGGTCCCAGAGGGCTGTGAGTAGGCTGTGGTTGGCTGACCTGTGGTGTAGGAGGGTTCTTGGTTGCCTCTGGATGGCCAGCTGATAGCCTACTGGCTCTCAGTACACTCTGGGTGGTAGGACAGGCTCTAAGACAACTCTAAGTAGGATCTGACTGGCCAGCTTTAGTCTCCAAGGGGGCCCCAAGTATGCTAGCACAGGGGCTCTGAGTAGGGTGTCTCTGGCCAGCTAGGGTCCAAGAGGGCTGTGAGTAGGATCTGGCTGGCTGAGCTGTGGTCTAGGCGGGCTGTAGGTTGCTTCTGGGTTGCCAGGTGGTGTCCTCCTGGGCTCCAATTAGTCTCTGGATGGCATGCTGGCCTCAAGAAGTACTCTGAGTAGGCTGTGGCTGTCCAGCTGTGCTGTCCAGTGGTCTCCAAGTAGGCTTTGGATCGCAGGCTGCAGGCCACAATGGCTCTGGGTAGGCTCTGGCTGACCAGCTGCTGCCATCCAAGAGGGCTGTGAGCAGGTGGTGGCTAGCTGAGCTGTGGTCCAGACGGACTCTTAAGTTGCCTCTGGCTGGCCAGCTGGTATCCAGCTGTGCTATAAATAAGCTGTGCGTGGCAGGCCGGGCTCAAAGGCAACTCTGAATAGGACCTGTCCGGCCAGCTGTGCTCCACGAGGGACGCAAGTAGGCTCTGCCTGAATTAGCTCTTGTGCAGGTGGACTCTAAGTTGCCTCTGGCTGGCCAGCTTGTGTCCAGCTGGGCTCAAAGAAGGCTCTGGCTGGCACACTGGGCTCAAAGACAAGCCTGAGTAGGCTCTGGCTGGCTGAGCTGTGGTCTAGGCAGGCTCTACATTGCCTCTGGCTGGCCAGCTTGTGTCCAAGTGAGCTCTAAGTAGGCTCTGGGTGCCATGCCATTCTCAAGGACAAATCTGAGTAGGATCTGTCTGGGCAGCTTTGGTCCAAGAGGGCTGCAAGTAGGCTCTGACTGGAGTGCTGCAGGCCACCAGGGCTCTGAGCAGACTCTGGCTGGCTGACCTGTGGTCCTGGCTGGCAGGTTTTTGGTCTCCTCTGGCTGGCCAGCTGCACTCTATATAGGCTCTGGGTGGCATACCCGCCTCCAGGACAACTCTGAGTAGGTTCTGGCTGGCAGGATGGGGTCCAAGAGGGCTCTGAGAGCCAGAGGCTTCCTTTCTGCATTTTGATACAGAGATCTGGAGCCCACCTTCCTACCCTGTTAGCCAGAGATAAAGAGCCCACCTTCCTGCGCTGTTAGCCAGAGAGCCAGAGGCCACGTTCTGGAGCAAAGGATATTCTACACCTAGACTTTAGAAAGGCTTGTGACACGTTTTCTAACACAACGGTGGTGCTAATAGAAAGCAAGGCTTTGGCTGGTTGGGCTCCAAGAGGGTTCTGGCTGGGGAGCTGGGGTAAAAGAGGTCTCTAAGCAGTCTCTGGCTGGCTGGGCAGGATGGAAGAGGGCTCTGAGTAGTGTCTAGACGGCTGGTTGGGGAAGTGGGGCTCTGGCTGGCTGGAGTCCAAGAGGGGTCTGAGAAGGTTAGGGCTGGCCCGCTCGGGTGCAGGCGGGCTCTGAGTGGACTCTGGTGGGCTGGTTGCAGAAGTACATCCTGGCTGTCTGGTTGTGGTCCAAGAGTGCACTTAATACACTCTTGCTGGATTACCTGCGGCTCCGGCGAGGTCCACGTTGCCTCTGGCTGACCAGGTGGTGTCTTACTGGGTTCTAAAGAGGCTCTGGGTGGCAGGCCAGCCTGAAAGACAACTCTGAGTAGGATCTGGCTAGCCAGCTTGGGACCAAGAGGGGTCCAGGTAGGCTCTGGCTGGCAGCCTGCAGGCCAAAAGGGCTCTGAGTAGGATCTGTCTGGTGAGCTGGGGTCCAAGAACACTCTGAATAGACTCCACCTGGCTGACCTATGATAGTTGAGGTGGGCTCTACGTTGCCTCCAGACGGCTAGCTGATGTCCACGTGGGTCTCTCTCAGTAGGCTCTGGGTGGCAGGCTGGACATGAAGACATCTCCAGGTAGGTGATGGCTGGCTGGTTTCAGGGCTCTGACCTGGCTGCCTGTGTCACAAGAATGCTCTGAGTAGGCTCTATTGGCTCAGTGTGGTCCATGAGGCTCTGAGTATGCTCTGGCTGCTCAGCTAGAGATGTAGGTCTCTGGCTGTCGTGAACGGGTGAAAGAGGGCTCTGAGGAGGCTCTGGCTAGTGGGCTAGGGAAGGAAGGTGGCCTCTGGCTCTTTGGGTAACAACACAGGAAGCTGTGTCTAGCTCTCTGGCAAAGAACACAAGGAAGGTGGGCTCTGGCTAATGAAAGGAAGGTGGGCTCTGGCTCTGTGGCTAGTAATGCAGGAAGGTGGGCTGTGGTTCTCTGGATAGCAAGGAAGGAATGTGGGCTCTAACACTCTGGCTAGCACAGGAAGGTGGGCTCTGAACAATGCTGGAAAGTGAGCTCAGGCTCTGTGGCTAACAAAGCAGGAAGATGGGCCATGGCTCTATGGCTAAGGAAGCAGGAAGATGGGTCATGGCTTTCTGGCTTACAACGCAGGAAGGTGGGCTCTGGCTCTCAAGGCAACTCAAGGAGCGTGGGATCTATCTTTCTGCCTAACTCAGGAAGGTGGGCTCTGGCTCTCTGGCAAGCACATGGAAGGGAGGCTCTGGCTAATGCAGGAAGGTGGGCTCTGTGCAACGCTGGAATATGAGCTCTGGCTCTCTTGCTAACAAGGCAGGAAAGTGGGCTCTGGCTGTCTGGCAACCAACATAGGAGGGTGGGCTCTGATCTCTGGCTAACAACGCAGGAAGGGTGGCTCTTGCTCTCTGGCTAACAATGCAGGATGGTGGGCTCTGGCAACCAACACAGGAAGTTGGGCTCTGGGTCTCGGGGCAACAATGCAGGAAGTTGGGCTCTGACTACCAGCCTAGGAAGGTGGGCTCTGGCTCTCTGGCCACCCAAAGGAATGTGGGCTCTGGCTAACCAAAGGAAGGTGGGCTCAGATGCAGAACACAGGAAGGTGGGCTCTGGCTCTGTGGTGAACAACGCAGGAAGGTGGAGTCCAGCTCTCTGGCTAACAATGCAGGAAGGTGGGCTTTGTGTTTCAGGGTAAGAGCGCAGGAAGGTGGGCTCTGTCTCTCTGGCTAAACACACAGGAAGGTGGGCTCTGGCTAACACAAGGAAGGGGGCCTCTGGCTCTCTGACTGTCAAGGCAGGAAGTTGGTCTCTGTCTCTGGCTAACAAGGAAAGAAGGAGGGCTCTGGCTCTCTGGCTACCAAGGCAGGGAGGTGGTCTCTGGTCTCTGGTGAACAATGCAGGAAGGTGGGCTCTGTCTCTCAGAGCCCTCTTGGACCCCATCCTGCCAGGCAGAGCCTACTCAGAGCCCTTGTGGCCTGCAGCCTGCTAGTCAGAGCCCACTTGGAGCCCAGTGGAACAGTAAAACTGGCCAGTCAATCCTACTGAGTGTAGTCTTTGAGCTTGGCATGGCACACAGAGCCTGCTTAGAGCCCAGGTGGATGTGAGAGACCAGAAACCAGGCCTGTGAGAAACTAAGAAAAACAGCCTGAGAAAGCAAAAGTTGAGGCTGATCAAAGAAATGCCTCAAACACTCGCAAGACAAAACTATGAGTCACAGGGTGCATTCTGTGGAGGTCGAAGCTGATAAGGCTGCCCGAATAACACAAGATGGGACTGGAGGAGGGAGCCCTGTGAAGACAGGACGGCTCTGCTCTGGTGCACCTGGCCAAAACTTCAAGGGCCATCTGTCCGGTGAATGACCTTTGCTTCATTATCCACGAAATGCATATTAAAGTTAACACCCCTCAATATGCTAACGAGGGCTAACATGATCATGCTAATTACATCATCCCATGAAACACCTTACCCCTCCCCGTACATGGGATACGTAGGTATGTGGGTCGACCTAGGGGATGGACCCAAGGAAAGTGGGTATAAATCAAGAAGGGGGGGTGGGGGGGGTGGCGCGCCCCGAGGAGAGAGAGAGTGCAGTGAAGCGAAGAAGACGGATGCCAGCGAAAAAGACGGATGTCTCCTGTGCCTCCCGGAACCCTCGGCGGCGGGATCAGCGCAGAAACCCAGACCGGTGATCTGTGTTTCCCCATTCCCTCTATCTCCCTCTTTTCCCTTTCCTATTAAGCAATGCAAGGCATATTATATTGCTTGCCACAACTTGCTGTATACTTATCCAACTATCGTGTGTTCAATTAGTACATTGTGAGTAGTTAATAAATGTTTAGACTTGGAGACTTGTTGTCTGCTCCATTGGGGATTTGCGAATCTGAGTCACTTGTCCCCCTCGTCTGAGCGGGACGTGACATTAAAATTGGCGTAGTCGGCAGGATCCCCTTCGGTGTCGGAAAGTCTTATGAGATACTGGTTCTCTATCCGACCAACTCGGACAGGGAGAACTGGGAATTGGCCCCTCAGCTATACGCTGGGAAAGGGTCGGAGGGATACCGATTCTCTATCCGATAAGGACAGGGAGAATCGGGAAGTGACCTCTCAGCTCTAAGCCAGGAGAGGTTCGAGCAGTGGCAAGCCATGACTGGCCAGGAAATGTCGGTGCTTGACTGCTCCCCTATTTTTGAGAAACTGAAGGAGTATAAGGCTTGTCCTCCTCCTTTAGTAGAGGTTTGGGCCCACGATAATTGGCATAATCCAGAAGCAGTGGCAAGCTATATTAATGTACTTGCGGGGCTGCAAGGGTCGCGACCAGGCAAAGGAAAAGCTGTAGTGTGCGCTGTATTAGGGGCAGCACTGACTGCAGCCCAAAAAGATAAACATGTTAAGAAACAATTAGAAGGGGAAATGATCAAATCCTTACAAGATCTGGTAAAAGCTCTCCAGGATCAATTGGTTGAGGAACGTAAAGTTACTGAACAAAAAGCTAAACTCTGGCAAGAGCAAACTGAAGTTCTGAAAAGCCAATTAGCTGATGAGCGTAACACCTCTCAGCGATTTCACATGGCTCTGTTAGATGCCTTGGACCGAGAAAAAATCTCACAGTCCGAAAAAGAGAGGAATGAACAAGAAACCTGCAACCGGACAGATCTCAGCTCTGTTCCGGATAGTGAACAGGGAGTTACGAGTCTGGCAAAAGCAGCAGCCAGACCCTTGTATCCAACAAAGGATTTAGAGATAAGCCGAGAAATTTTTTACCCCGAAAATGAGGGGGCAAATTTAAGACCATTAATTAAAACGGAGACCACCGAGGGTCAGGGTGGAAGAGCTCCGCAGGTCACCATTCGAACTACACCATATCCAGCGACTGAGCTTGCAAAAATTCAGGAGAAATATACCAGACGAGCTCAGGAAACTGAGACTGAATATGTGTGGAGGGTATCTTTGACTGGTGGCGACCGAATTTTGTTATGCTCTGGGTGCCATGCCATTCTCAAGGACAAATCTGAGTAGGATCTGTCTGGGCAGCTTTGGTCCAAGAGGGCTGCAAGTAGGCTCTGACTGGAGTGCTGCTGGCCACCAGGGCTCTGAGCAGACTCTGGCTGGCTGACCTGTGGTCCTGGCTGGCAGGTTTTTGGTCTCCTCTGCCTGGCCAGCTGCACTCTATATAGGCTCTGGGTGGCATACCCGCCTCCAGGACAACTCTGAGTAGGATCTGGCTGGCAGGACGGGGTCCAAGAGGGCTCTGAGAGCCAGAAGCTACGTTTCTGCATTGTGATCCAGAGAGCCCGCCTTCTGGCATTGTTAGCCTGACACCCAGAGCCCGTCTTCCAACCTTAGCTAGAGCCCACCTTCCTTTGTTTAGCCAGAGCCCACCTTCCTTGAGTCATCCAGTAAACCAGAATCCTCCTTCTGATGTTAACCAGAGAGTCAGAGCCCATTGTCTTGTGTTCTAAGCAAGAGAGCCAGAGCCCACCTTCCTGCATTAGCCAGAGAGCCAGAGCCTCTGGCGGACCAGCTTGTGTCCAACTGAACAGTAAGTAGGCTCTGGGTGGCATGCCTCATGGAGAGCTCTGAGTTGCCTCTGGCTTGCCACCTTTGGTCCAAATGGGCTCCAAGTAATCTCTGGCTAGCTGGCGGTAGGCCACAAGGGCTCTGAGTAGGCTCTGGGGGGATTACCTCTGCTCCAGGCAGGTTCTAGGTGGCCTCTGGGTGACCAGGTGGTGTCCAACTGGGCTCTAATTAGTCTCTGCGTGGCAGGCCAGGATCAAAGGCAACCCTGACTAGGATCTGGCTGGCCAGGTTTGGTCCAAGATGGCTCCAGGTAGGCTCTGGTGGTTGGCTTTAAAAGGCCTTTAAAAACTGGACAAAAGACTCTTATGACGATCCGGCATGATATAAAGGAAATACATCAAGTGCTAATGAGAGTCAAAAAGGATGGAGAACATCGATGGTGGGAAAGCTTATTTTGGTGGTCACCAACAGCCACAGGACTGTTTAATTCCATGTTTCACCCGGTCATGATTTTCCTAATTCTAACTTTAATATGTTTACTGCTTATTATAGTTTTGTATATTAAGGTTTGGAGGATGGTTAGACAGATTACGCAGTTACAAAAGTGTCCCCATGTGTATACATCCCCCAAATAATTTTCTTTTTAATAGAAGCTAATCAAACACAAAATCCCCTCCAATTATAATTGGATTGTGACATCCTCTGTTTGTAGGCATAGAGGCAAGAGGCAAGCACACTGCCACTCTATGGACAAGATACATTGACTTTAGTCACGGGGTGGATTGTGGTGGTGCAATTCTCACCCCTCCCCACCCCTCCTTGTTGGGCTGCTCTGTGCCAGGTGTGATTCCAGCCACCTCCCCCGAGCTATACACCAATCTGTGGAGATAAGGACTGCTAACGTTAAGGCGCCCCCTTAACGAGCCTGGCTCCTGCCCTCCCGATTGCTGGGAAACGGTTATAACAGCCCATCATCTCCCAAAGGCCTGGCACACCTGTGCCTGGGATGGGGTCAAATGGGAACAATAACAGAGTTGCACATTCATCAAGTTCTTGTGTAACTGCTGGAAGGCACCAGAAGGCATTTGACAAAAGTCAATTATCTTGGACCCTATAGACTGCTACCACCAGGGGACCCTTTGAGCTCTCCTGGATCGCAGCGGGCCTGTGACCAGCATCTCCCCTGAGCTGGGACGCCTCTCAGGTACCAAACCCTTAAGGTGTCGTCTGCTCCAGACGGAAGGCCAGGGCGAAGTCCCCCGCTTGAGTCTCAATTATCGCCCGTTGAGGAATGCCAAGGCATTGTGAGTATTTACTCTAAACTCGAGAGGGAAATTTTCTTTGAGCTAGCTTCTCTTTACTCTGTGTGTGTGTGTGTGGGGGGGGGTACGTACCCTTGTTTCTGCGTGTGTATGTCTGTTCTGTGTTCATTCTACTGAATCCAAACACCTTTGTTTCTGTATGTTTGTCCATTTTGTTATGTGCATGCATATGTATATATATATGTATATATAGGTACCGTTAAGTAAGTTAGTGTGAATCTTGTCATTTTAGAATCTGAATAAGTCGCTTTTCTTTCTTTTAGTATCTCTGAATTATTTTATAATAATAAATTGCTGTTAGTTATTAATAAACCTAGATTTCTTACTAAATATTACCGTGTCAATACTTTCATCCGCGACAAATTGGCGTAGTCGGCAGGATGACAAGCAAAATCACCAAATACTTACAAAAACACGGTATCCAACCAAATCCCACCTTCCCAGAGGATTGGGCTTATAATAATTGGCACAACTGGGAAGAGGTAGAAAAACAGTTAACTATTGCTCGAGGTGCAACTAAATTTGGAAAAAATAAAGGTATGATTTGTAAAATGTTGGGAGTGTGCCTGGAAGCTGCCTGTCATGAACGAGAGAAAGTTAATCGTAAAATACAAAATTTACAAGATGAGATTACAGGGCACAAATCCACCAATCTGCTGTTATCGATTAAAATAGAGCAGCTGCAACAGCAACTTAAGGAATCCCAATTGAAACAACAAAAACTGGGGGAACGTGTTGAAATGATGCTAATGCAGTCTCCGAACCCCCCTGATATTGTTCAAATCAGAAAATTAATTGTGTCCCCTGAAGACTGGGATGGGAACATTTGGAGTGATACACATAATGACGACTCAGACGAAAATAATTATTTGCAGCCGCCTGAGTCTCCCCCTCTTGCAGTCAGACCAATTATTAAAACAGAGGAAACAACAGGACCTCGGGGTGGTGTGAGAAGTCGCATCAGCAAAACAACCCTTTTTGATCCAATTCCAATAGCCCATTTACAAGATCGTTACGGCCGTAAGCCTGGAGAGACTGAAACTGAATACCTATGGAGAGTGTCTCTAAACGGGGGAGATAGAATTTTACTAGATGGCGATGAAGCCAGTGGATATTGGGGTCCTGGTGTCTTTTTGGATGCTGGTCCCAACCCCCCGAATGACCCCCACTCACGAACAAGCAGAGTGGCATATTGGGCTGGTGGCATTGATGCCTTAGAGAGAGGAGAACCTCTGTTAATACCTATCAAATCTCTAAGTGACCTCTCCACAGCTTTTACAAAAGCTGCCTGTATTCAAGCCATGCATCAGCGTAAGCCTACTGATGGTCCTCTTTCGGCACCTGTAGCTCCTGCTGTACTTAAAGTACTGATAAAAGGAGCCCCTGCCATGCTCAAACCTTTTCTCATTGCAAAACGGGATGAGATCCAGAGAGACTTAAATTATAATGAATTGGTAAATCTAACACAAACTGTTGGAAATAGTGGGGAAGGAGAATTAGAACCAAGAGTATTACCCACTTGGGCAACTTTAGTACATGAAACTGTAAATCATGCCCGAGAAATGGGATGGGATGAAATTCCCAATGAAACAAAAAATATAGGTCGCACTGTTAGGCAAATTAAACAATTGCATCAAAATAATTCTCAGGAACAGAAACCCTCTGACCAACAATCTAGGGGTCAGGAGTGGAGAAATGAACTGTGGAAGCAAGCACTGTCACTAGGAATTCCTAGAGCCGCCATTCAGAGACAGCCTAGCGGCGTCATTCTGAGTCTGATTCAGGCATTTCTAAAGGGTATGGCTTCAAATGCTCCAACCCCCCCCCTCCGTCGCCAGCTCCTAGAAAAAAAAAAAAAGATAACCCTTTCCTCCCTCAAGAGGATCAGTTGCAAAGCACAGGATCAAAAAACTGATAAGGTCCAGACGGCAATTGGGCCTGCCGGTCCGGCAAGTAGAAGCTTATCAGTGGATAAATGAGAACGGCCCTTACATTTTAATTCCAGTTGGTCCTCAACAACAATTAATAACATTTTTATTTGATACTGGTGCACAAATTTCAATAATTACACAGTGAGGTGCCAATAAGCTAGGCATACGACCTGGCCGGCGAAAGGTTAAAATTACCGGAGTTACAGGAATTAGCACTGTGTGCCAGACAGCAAAAGTTAATTTACTGCTCCCTGGTGAAAAACGTGTAACATCTCTTCGCTTTGCGATCAAGGAACATTATGAAAATATCCTGGGTTTTGATGCACTGAACGGCCGGACCTGGCATTTGCCAGACGGCAGTCTGTGGTCTTTTGGTTCAATTGCCAACCCCAGCCATAATAAAAATCAACAAACTGCCACAGTGCGTGTACTCCGTGCAGCTCCAGCACTTCCCGAATCAAAAATTACTGATGTCCCACAGTATCCAATTTCTGCTACAGCACGAACTGGAATTTCTGAAGTGATTGCGGACTTAGAAAAATGGCAGATTATTTCCCGAACTCACTCCCCATACAATTCTCCTGTCTGGCCAGTCCGCAAACCAGATGGGAGGTGGCGTTTAACAGTCGATTATCGGCGTTTAAATGCCAGTACAGCCCCATTGACAGCGGCAGTTCCCAACATTGCAGCTTTAACCGCTATGCTGCAAGCTGCACATCCTTGGATGGCAGTGCTAGATGTAAAAGACATGTTTTTCATGGTCCCTTTAAGGGAAAAAGATAAAGAAAAATTTGCATTTACATGGGAAGGTATCCAATATACCTTTAACAGGCTCCCACAGGGATATAAACACTCACCCACAATTGCCCATACTGCACTTGCTGAACTTTTACAGACAGTTTCACTCCCTGCAGATGTAAAACTGTATCAGTATATAGATCATATTCTAATCGGAGGACCCTCTCCTGACAAGGTGGGAGAAGTGGCAGCAACAGTTTGGCAAACATTCCATGAAGCAAAAATTGAAATTCCACCTGAAAAATGTCAGGGACCAAGTAAAGAAGTGAAATTCCTGGGCACTTGGTGGATTGCTGGAAGTGTAGCAATCCCACCAGATACTCTAAATAAAATAGAACAATCAGAAATGCCCCAATCTAGAAAAGAATTACAACAGCTGATGGGCACTTTAGGATATTGGAGAAAACATGTACCTGGATTCTCCATCATTGCCCGCCCACTTTATTCACTTTTACGAAAAGGAAAATCGTGGAGATGGGATTCAGAACATGAAGAAGCAATTAAAACTCTAATACTGGAATTAAAAACATATCAATCCCTAGGACCTGTTCATCCTCGTGACCCTATTATAGCAGAATGGGGTTTTGCAGAACATGGTACTTATTGTAACTTATTTCAGATCGGCCCTGATGGGCCAAAGAGACCTTTACTGTTTAGCTCAACTGCATTTAAAGAGACTGAACAAAGGTACTCAGAGTGGGAAAAGGGTCTTTTGTCTCTAGTCCGTGCAGTCAAACAAGTTGAGAAAATACGTCAAGAACAAGCTGTTCAGACCAGAGGTCCCTTTAATTTATTAGACACAATCCTAAAAGGGACTGCTCCCCCAGAGGGAATTGCACAAAAACCTACAATCAGGAAATGGTATGCCTATCTAGTGGGTGTGGCAGATGAAATGCAATTAACTGAAGGACACACAAAAGTT
Organism: Strix uralensis; assembly: GCF_047716275.1. NCBI lineage: Eukaryota > Metazoa > Chordata > Aves > Strigiformes > Strigidae > Strix > Strix uralensis. Next base: position 907,585 of record NC_134010.1, on the reverse strand, counting down.
TCTAAATTGCAAATGCCTATTAATACTGACCCCCTGGCATTACAACAACCATTCAAACCTTCACCAATTTTAGATGCACCTCCCTTCACTGAAGATTCACCAACCGAGGGTGTCTGGTTTTCTGATGCCTCGGCAAAAAGAGTGGATGGTAAATGGCAATATAGAGCTGTTGCATTAGAAATCAAACCAGGCAAACAAGTTATTGAAGAGGGTGAAGGCAGTGCTCAAGTAGGAGAGTTAAGAGCAGTTGTTCTGGCAGCACAAAATGAAGCAAAAGCCATTTATGTAGACTCTTATGCTGTCTGGGCAGGTGCCACACAGTGGCTTTGCCAATGGGAAGCCCTAAACTGAGAGATAAAGAAATCACCAATCTGGAGAACTGAAGACTGGCAATTGCTATTAACCATGGCCAGAAAAACACCATTCCAAATAGGATGGGTAAAAGCTCATGCTAATGACAACAAACCAGCTACAAATTGGAACCAAAGGGTGGATGAATTGACAAAAATTAGGAAAATAGACATTGAAGATTCCTCAGACCCCACATGGTATCGACTAGGAGAATGGTTACATCAAAAATTAGGCCACACAGGTCGAGAAGCACTTTACTTTTCAGCCCAAAGCCGGGGATGGCCCCTCAGTAGGAAAACATGTGAAACCATCCTCACTGAGTGCCCCCAGTGTAAATTAAAATTGCAGATGGACCACCCTGCCAAAGCACCACCTTTACACATTAAAGAAGGGAAAACTTTGTGGTCTACTTGGCAAATTGATTACATTGGTCCTTTAAAATCCTCTGCTGGGTACAAATATATTTTAACAGGTGTAGAGATAATATCTGGACTCCTTACAGCTACCAAGTTGCAAAAGGCTAATGGACAGAATACTATCCAAGGCCTTTTCTCATGGTTCTCAATTTTACCTGTCCCTGATTCTATCCAGAGTGACAATGGCTCACACTTTACTAGTAAAGAAGTACAGGAATGGGCAAAGCAAAAAGAAATAAAGTGGGTATTCCACACACCTTATTACCCACAATCTAATGGTATAGTTGAACGAGCCAATGGACTGCTGAAAAAATATCTTAAACCACATGAAGGACAATGGGACAGACGTCTTTCTGAAACTTTACAGCAGTTAAATAATCGGTATGGTCCCTATGGAAGTCCAATTACTCGAGCCTTCTTAACACTTTCTTCAGAAACAAACCTAAATAATGAGCACACCTGGTCCTCAATGAAAGCAGGACAGCCTGTGATGGCAAAAATACCATCTGTAGGAACAATACCAGTAATCCTGGTCAAACCACGAGGATTTCTAGCATGGGATGCTATTGATAATAATGGAATAAAACATAAAATCAGTACTAGATGGATTTATCCAGCATCCTAAGGGGTAACCTGTTCAGCCTCCCCCCCCCCCCCCCGCCCCCCCCGCTCCACCCCCGAGACCGTTCTCTTTTCTTTCCTTTTCAGAAATAACCGACTCCACCAACGACAATGTGGAAGCAGACACCATACCCAGCAAGTCCACCAGTAGCACCGTGGGAACAACCCTCATCTTCAATATGAGACTCTTCACAGCATTGCACCTACCCTTTCTCTCCCTCACCATCATACCTCGATTGCTACAACAATGGTGTCTATACGGCTCTTCTTCTCTCTTCCTTTTTCTGCTCATGAGAGTAAAGACACTTACAATGGCTCACACATCAAATCCTTGGGATCTTGCATTACTGAGATACACTGGAAGCATCAAAACACTACAAGGCAGGTCTAATTGGTCAACTTTCCTCACTACACAGAAGGTGACAGGATTATTGCATTTGTCCTCACTATACGCAATGCTTCAGTGTACAACATACACCCAATCCTTGCATTAGGACTAAATCACAATGGAAACATACTCTGTCCCTCAGAACATAAAGTATGGGCCCACCAGAAGGAGGGGAAATGGCAAACAATTGATGTAAATGCATGTACTGTGCGAGAACAACGAGGCTTCATTTGTGAAGGAAATACTCTTGAGGCTCAAGACATTTGTCTTGATACTGAACAAAACATTTGTCACTTTGAGATCCACCCAAATGAAACCCCTGAAAGCGTAGTCATATATGTTGGAAAAGGATGTGTTTGCATGCGAACACGATGTGATTCCTTATTAATAGATGGTACTGTCCATACGACTCCTCCAACATCCTGACTTAATCGACCTCCTGCAACAAGCACAGAAAACTGGACAAAAGACTCTTATCACGGTCCAACATGATATAGAAGAAATACATCAAGTGTTAACAAGAGTCAAAAGGAATGGAGAACATCAGTGGTGGGAAAGCTCATCTGGATGGTCACCCACCGCAACAGGACTGTTTAATTCTATGTTCCACCCGGTCATGATTTTCTTAATTCTAATTCTAATATGTTTACTGCTCATAATTGTATTGTATATTAAGGTTTGGAGGATGGTTAGACAGATTACTCAGTTACAGAAGTATCCCCGTATGTACACCATCCCAAAATAACTTGTTTTTCTTTTTGAAGCTAATCAAACACAAAATTTCCTTCAACTGTAATTGGATTATGGCATCCTCTGTTTATAGGCATAGAGGCAAGAGGCAACCACACTGCCACTCTATGGACAAGATAAATTGACTTTAGTCACGGGGTGGATTGTGGTGGTGCAATCCTTACCCCCCCCGCCCCTCTTTGTTGGGCTGCTTGGTGCTATGTGTGATTCCACCCACATCCCCCGAGCTATACACCAGTCTGTGGAGATAAGGACTGACAATGTTAACGAGCCTGGCTCCTGCCCCTCCCGATTGCTCGGAAATGGTTAAAATGGCCCATCAACTCCTAAGGGCCTGGCACACCTGTGCCTGGGATGTGGTCAAATGGGAACAATAACAGAGTCGCACATTAATCAAATTCTTTTGTAACTGCTGGAAGGCACCAGAAGGCATTTGACAAAAGTCAATTATCTTGGACCCTATAAATGGCGACCACCAGGGAGACCCTTTGAGCTCTCCTGGATCGCAGCGGGCCTGTGACCAGCATCTCCCCTGAGCTGGGACGCCTCTCAGGTACCAAACCCTTAAGGTGTCGTCTGCTCCAGACGGAAGGCCAGGGCGAAGTCCCCCGCTTGAGTCTCAATTATCGCCCGTTGAGGAATGCCAAGGCATTGTGAGTATTTACTCTAAACTTGAGAGGGAAATTTTCTTTGAGCTAGCTTCTCTTTACTCTGTGTGTGTGTGTGTGTGTGTGGGTATGTACCCTCATTTCTGCGTGTGTATGTCTGTTCTGTGTTCATTCTACTGAATCCAAACACCTTTGTTTCTGTATGTTTGTCCATTTTGTTATGTGCATGCATATGTGTATATATATATATAGGTACCGTTAAGTAAGTTAGTGTGAATCTTGTCATTTTAGAATCTGAATAAGTCGCTTTTCTTTCTTTTAGTATCTCTGAATTATTTTATAATAATAAATTGCTGTTAGTTATTAATAAACCTAGATTTCTTACTAAATATTACCGTGTCAATACTTTCATCCGCGACAGAGGAATGCCGAGGCATTGTGGGTATTTACTCTAAACTCAAGAGGAGGGAAATTTTCCTTTGAGCTAGCTTCTCTTTCAGCCACTCTTTCTCTGCTTACTGGTGTGTGGGTACATACTTCATTCTACTGGATCCGGATACTTTTGTCTCTGTGTGTGTTTGTACGTTTTGTGTTGGTCTATGCGCATGTACATATGTATAAATTAAGATACTGTAAAGTAAGTTAGTGTGAATCTTGTCATCTTAGAATCTGTAGATAAGTTGCTATTTTTATAACATTTTCTGAATTCTTTTGTAATGATCAAGTGCTGTTAGTTATTAATAAATCTAGATTTCCTGTTAAATCATAACCGTGTTAATACTTTCATCCGCGACAGATGGAGATGTCCCCAAGAGCCAGTTTGGGGTCTCCTGTGTCCCCTCAAGGTCATGGGGTATCAACGTGGGGGATGTGTCATAGATGGGGCTGTCCACAAGAGCCAACTTGGGGTCCCCATGTCCCCTCCCATCGCCAGGGTATCAATTTGGAGACCTCCAGGAGACCCATGGGAGTATGGGGGAAGTGTCTCCATGTCCCTGTGTCCCCCCTGGGGTGTCCCTGTGTCCCTCATCCCGGTCGATGCTGCTGATGCACAAGTGGAGGCCACTGGTGGCTTTGATTGTCAGCCTGGTGTGGTCCCCTTCCAGGGGGGTGGGGGGCACATGGGTGACAACAGGGTCCCCAAATCTGAGGGGAAGGGTTGTGGGGGGCATTGGGAGGTGTCCTCGAGGGGTTGGGGGTGCAGGGATGGGGGGTTGGCATCAGTGGGACCCCCCCCCCAAACCCCTGCAGGGGATGTTGGGGGGAGCAGGCACACAGTGTGTGGGGCAACTGGGGGGGGGTGTGTGGGGGAGTGACAGCGCTGGGACCCCACAACCTCTGCTTGTGCTGCCTTCAATAAACAATGCCCGTTCTGATGGCAGGAGCTCTTCTGATGTAACTTCACGCCCCACAGTATTACCTGCCACTTCATGCTGTCTTTCAGCACAGTCCTTCCCCACACCTCAGGCACTTGAGGTTTCCCAAAATCCCTCAAGACAGCCTCCAGCCTTGTGCCTTCCACTTCCAGTTTCACAACTTGCCCCCCAAAGAGTGCCTCAGCCCCATCCTGCCCACCATCAAATCCACACCTCATGTCTCTATCAAGACAGCCCCTTGCCAGCATTTACTACCTACCCACAACACCTCACTCATCTTCTCACCATGTACAGTCCCTCTGTGTGCATGAGCTGCCACCACCATGGTGTCCAGACCCACCTGTCACGGTCAGTGGAGTGAAAATGGAGAAAACACCTTTCTCCTTTCCTGGTAGTAAGCACATCCTTCTAGGAAACTGTTTTGCAACAGGAGATACCAGCAACTCTTGATTTGGGCTGGTGAATTAAGTCCCTTCTGCTAGTCCGTTTGGACAGGGAGACAAAAGGAGATGACTATGATGCTAGCCAAATTGCTGCCATGTGAGTCAGTGGATACAGAAACTGGCAGATCTGGCCCAAACAGCTTAGCAGGCTAGATACCTGCTGGTTCACCTTTAGCTGCTTCTGTCATTTGCTGTTCCTCTTCCTTTCCCAAAGACTGTAAGACTGTTTTTACTTTCTTACCCAATACTCTGTTTCCTATAGTGACTACTGCGACCGCTTGTGAATCTGGCCAGGACTCCAGGCTACAGGGTGAATGATATTTAAGTTAGAAGACTATTTTCACTTAGAGCAGTATTTAACATCCTCATTAATTTGGGGGTTTTCATTTCCACTGCATGGATCGCTGGCATTCTGCGTCGGGAGATGCCTACATTGCCTTGCTTGTTATTTGGCCATTCTAAATTTCAAGAAATGTCAGTGAACCAAAGTAATGGGTTGTGGATGAAACAATTGACACCCGTAAGTCAGAAGCTAAAAATACTCAGTAGACTTCAGAGCAGTGATGAGTTGAGCTGATGCATGAAATAGCATCTCCATTTGCTTTATTCTGTTTGATTTCATAGATTCAACTTTGGCTGCAGAAGCTTTAAGTTAAGAAAGACGAGGCTCTTCTTGACAGCAAGATTGCACAGAATCATAGGATGGTTTGGGTTGGAAGTGACCTTTAAAGATTATCTAGTCCAACCCTCCCTGTCATAGGTAGGGGCATCTTTCACTAGATCAGTTTGCTCAAAGCCCCATCCAACCTGGCCTTGAATACTCTGGGCAACCTGTTGCAGTGTCTCACCACCCTCATCATAAACAATGTCTTCCTCGTGTCCAATCTAAATCTACTCTCTTCCAGTTTAAAACTGTTGCTCCTTGTCCTATCACTACAGGCCCTGTTGAAAAACCTTTCTCTGTCTTTCTTATGTAATTTTGAAAGGCCACAAGAAGGTCTTGAGGGGGCTTCTCTTCTTCAGGCTGAAGCCTCTCAACCTTTCTCCATAGGAGAGCTGTTCCAGCCCTCTGATCTTTTTCATGGCCCTCCTGTGGACCCGCTCTAACAGGTCCGTATCTGTCTTGTACTGAGGACCCCAGAGCTGGATGCAGTATTCCAGGTGGGGACTCACCAGAGTGGAGTAGAAGGGGAGAATCACCTCCCTTGACCTGCTGGCCATGCTTCTTTTGATGAACCCCAGGATATGACTGGCTTTCTGGGCTGCAAGCGCACATTGCCGGCTCATGTTCAATTTTTCATCCACCAGTATCCCCAAGTCCTTGTCTGCAGGGCTGCTCTCAATCCCTTCATCCTCCGATCTGTACTGATAGTGGGGGTTGCCTCAACCCATGTGCAGGAACTTGCACTTGGCCTTGCTGAACTTCATGAGGTTCTCATGGGCCCACTCCTTACACCTGTCAAGGTCCTTCTGGATGGCACATCCCTTCCTCAGGTGTATCAACTGCACCACTCAGCTGGGTGTCATCTGCAAACCTGCTGAGGGTGCACTCGATCCCACTGTCTATATAAATGATGAAGATATTAAATAGTATTGGTCCCAGCATGGACCCTTGAGGGACACCACTTGTTGCTGGTTTCCATTTGGACATTGAGCCATTGACTGCAACTCTTTGACGCAGCCTTTGTCTGCCCTAAGCAATTTTGTTCAACATCTAAACGTCTATTTCAGACCTAATCCCATCCTAAAATCAGGTCTGAGGTAGATCAGGTGAATCAAATTCTGGAGAGTTGTATTTCTTTCCATAGGAAAGCCTAGAGTGACGAAGACTCACCTCAGCTGACTTCCACAGCATAAAATAGCTGACTTCCTCCCTCGGTTCTCCCATTTGTAAAAGCAGGATGTTTTTTACTCATTCTGTAATTTGCTGACCTTTGCTAAAACGTGCAAGTTCTTACAAGAGGCTTTATTCATTGGGTTGCCAGTGATGAAATTTCATGCAAGAGAGGACTTGAAGGGCCATCAAGAGGTAACGCAGGGCATCTCCTGTCTTTGTGAAAGCTCAGTCATAAGCACCACGGATAGAAGTGTGCCTGACTTGCCCTTTACAAGACTATTGTGACAGGTAACTGCCAGCCCCAGAGCATGGCACCGCTCTCCTTACTAATAGAAATCTCTCTGACTTTTTTAAAAAGATTTGTGGTTTATGTGTTTTGTTTTTGGGATACACAAAGATTTAAATGTATTGTTTTATTACTCACAATGCTATAAAGCCAAAGCCGTGGATCTAATGGGCCTCCACTCTTGGGAAAACCCTAAATCATGGCTTACTGGAAGACTCTGGAAAGGGTTAACTGGACTAGGTCATTGCAAATGCTTGTCCAGTTTAATATTCAGCTAATCCATTGGCTGTTATTTCTACTGGAGAAATCCTGAAATACCTTCAGAATATCATCATCACTGACTGATGGCTATTTCTTTAATATATGTTTGCTCAAACTTTTCAGTCAGGAGAGAGTTATTTTCTCCTCCTTTGCCCCTTCCTTTCATGCCTTCCCTTCAGTAAGCCTCCACACCTCCCTCCTCCAGCCCCAAGAGCCCTTGCGGTGGGAGATTTCCTTGGAGAGGGTTAAAGAGTGCTACCAAAGCAGTTTTCTTCTCAGTCTTCTTTCTGCTGCTGGGTTGTGAATGCATCCTTCCGTGCACCCAGGCCAGGCCACACTACCCAGACAGCCCACCAAAGCAGTTCTCACACAGGCAGAAAATACCAAGATACACTTGTGATGCAAGAAATGAAATTAGACGGGATTATATAGTAAAAGGCACCTCCTAAGCAAGTGTTGGAAGATTTCCAGAAGGTATTCTATGTTCTTTAAAGAGTCTGTGCTCTAACATATTCCTACCAGGGAAGACAGGTGTTGGGGAGATAAAATCATACAGCTCTTACAGAAAAATTTAGATCTCCAAACACAGAGGAGGTAAGTTTCCCAGGTTCTCGAGATCCTTTCTTATTTCATTTCTTTTCTTTTCTTGTTTCCTTTCCTCTTTTCCTGATTTACTTTCCTCTTTTGTTTCCCTTCTTGGACAAGTGTGAAAATACAAAAAGAAATTTTCACTGAAGTTATCAATTGTCTATGGCTATCTTTGGTTGGAAGCATGCAGAGCTAGTTCTGTAGCCCCAGATTAGGGTATTTTGTTGTTTTGTTTCCCATAAACCACCTGAGATTTTAGGGAAGCATTCCTCCTTAGGAGCAAGGAGATGGTGCAATTACCCATCCTTTTTGAAAGTTAACCTTCCACACTGTATTTATTTTATTTTGCAATTGATTGCATTATATCGCATACCTATAGTCTCTCCCTGAAAAGATACTTTTAGAAGTATTCCTCTGTGGGAATCTTCCCCTGAATTAGTCATTCTAGTCATTCTCTTGGAGTCAACAGAAAGAAAGAGGCATCTCCAGAAGGTAATTCATCACATCTTAGACACCTTAAGTACACACCTTAGGCTGGTCATGAGTTGCCCTGCAAAGGCAGAAAAAAGAGTGCACGACTGGCTCAGATATAGGTGCCTACATGACGTAAGGCAATGAGATGGAATGAGGCAGGTGAATATACTGTAAAATGCAGTTTGGTGATGGTGACGGGGGCCTTACCAAGAGGGACACACAGTAGAGCTGTCTTGTGGTGAGTGGGTCATATCTTTACAATCTTTTTAAAAGTATACACCTTGTTTCCCATTTCCATCAGGAGTTTCCCATCTGCCGTTATTCAGGAATATAGTTTTCCTTGATCATTTATCTCTTGGTCACTCCTTTCTGAACCACTGATTGCCTAAACATGACACCGAGACTGGAGGGGTTTGCTTCCAGTTCTGCCCTGGCCTAGATGGAGCCCAGCTGTTTCTCTTCCTCTGACTACTGCCCAGCCATAAATATGCACACATTTTGTCCTTTGTTTTCTGTAGAAAACTATGTCAGTGCTAAGTGAAAAGAGGAGGGATGGAGAGGATCACAGCTTGGTAAGACTAGGTAGAAATCGATGTCACATTGTTCTTACTGATCTTTTCTTCTTGGAGATATATCAGAAAAGGAATTATCCATGTAAATTTTACTCCCCTTCTTGAATACCTTTTACCTACTGTTAGTACAACTGTAAGCACAGGAAAAGTCCCTAACTTTCCCATCTTCCTCTCTAGGCTTTACTTTGTGGCTTTGAGAGCAATTTTGGGTTTTCTCCATTTCCGTGTTTCCTGTGGATGTTTGACCAGTTTTTGCTTGCACAAGAGATTTTGCCGTAAATTTAAATAGGCACTAGATAATTTGAATTAACTGAATCATTCCACAGAAGTGCTCAGATGACCTTCACAAACAGGGAGAACTGCTTGTGTTTTTATTGGGCAGGACTTGCCACGGTCATTTTAACAGCAGTTGCCTGGGAATGTTTTGATACTAGGATGAATCCCATACAGATAGTTTGTTTCTAAGAGGTGCCTATTTTTGGTGAAACTCTAAAGTAAAAACCAGCAAAAAAACCACTTCATAAACTTAATACTAATCCTGTCTATTTCTTAGTGTGCATGCACTTCTGATAAAGAATTCATTTTTAAGAATGAAAAAACCTGATGAATCATTTGTCTTTATTTTTCCATGTGCCTAGGCTGTGCATTGCATATCGCCACCCAACTGAGTAACATGGAGAATGCAAGCAGTGTGAAGGAATTCATTCTTCTGGGCCTCTCAGAGAACCAAGGAGCACAGAAAATACATTTTGTGATGTTTCTGTTCTTCTATATGATTACTGTGGCAGGGAATCTGCTCATTGTTATCACTGTAATTAGCAGTCAGTGTCTGAACTCCCCCATGTATTTCTTCCTCTGCTACCTGGCCTTTCTAGATATCTGTTACTCTTCCATCACAGCTCCCAAAATGATTGCTGACTTCCTTGCTGAAAATAAAACCATCTCCTTTGTGGGTTGCATAGCACAGCTGTTTGGGGTGCATTTCTTTGTCTGCACAGAGTTCTTCATCCTCACAGTGATGGCCTACGATCGCTACGTGGCCATCTGCAGACTTCTCCACTACACTACCCTCATGATCAGGCGCGTGTGTGACCAGATGGTGATTGGCTCGTGGGTAGGAGGCTTTGTGCGCTCCATAGTGCAAACTCTTCTAACCTCTCAGCTCCCTTTCTGTGGCCCTAACAAAACTGACCACTACTTCTGTGACGTCCGCCCTCTACTACAACTGGCCTGTACCGACACCTACACTGTGGGCATCATTGTTGTTGCCAACAGTGGAATGATAACTCTGAGCTGTTTCTTCATCCTGGTCATGTCCTCCATTGTCATCCTGGTTTCCTTGAAGTCAAATAGCTGAAGGGTGGCACAAGGCCCTCTCCACCTGTGGGTCCCACATCACTGTGGTGATTCTGTGCTTTGCACATTCATCTACATACGCCCATCTAAATGTGTTGGAGGACAAGAGCGCGGCAGTGTTTTACACTGTCATCATACCCATGCTGAACCCACTCATCTACACGCTAAGAAATAAGGAGGTGAAGAGTGCCGTGAGAAAACTGTGGAGTAGAAAAGTGGGAAGTGAAAACGGGAAGGTGTAGAACTATGGTAACATTTCCAAAGGATCGGAGAAAATGAAGCATCTTTCACTATAATTTATTTTGTGAAAATTCCCCAAGAACTGCCTTTCAAAGAACAGCTTGTTAGCTCCTGTTGTAATTAGGAAGACACCAAAGATTCATCTTTTGATTTGAAAGACATTGTGAGCTCTGTGACAAACAGGCATTCTCTCTCTATTCTCTTGTCAGCTAGCGCAGGCCCAGGCCTGGGGCTCCTGAACACTAACGGAAACATCAGTGTTTAAATAAATACTATTAAAATGCTGGAAATTTTGTCCAGGTAGAGCATCCCATTACTCAGATATAAACATTCAGATGAACTCCATCTGCTCTGTAACCCATTCAGCCAGGAACACAGAGGTCTATGGTCACATACTGCTGGAATTTCTGCTTGCAGTAAATGTCCTTTTATGAGAACCACATTGTGGTATCTTGAATCTATGAGTTAGCAGTTAAAAATCTGATATTAGGTGCTGGATGGGTCATTTGCTGATGTAGATGAGAGGAGGTAAACTTCTCCCCTTCTCCTGCCAGTGAAACAAATCCTTCCTGCAGTGTTTAAGGCCAGGTTGGACGGGACTTTGAGAAACCTGATCTAGTGAAAGATATCTCTGCCTGTGGCAGGGGGGTTTGGACCTGTGCCCAGGTGGCCAAGGCGGCTAATGGCATCCTTGCTTGCATCAGCAATAACGTGGCCAGCAGGGAGAGGGAAGTGATCTTTCCCCTGTACTCGGCACTGGTGAGGCCGCACCTCGATGACTGGGTTCAGTTTTGGGCCCCTCACTACAAAAAGGACATTGAATCACTTGAGCGTGTCCAAAGAAGGGCAACGAAACTGGTGCAGGGTCTGGAGCACAGGTCATACGAGGAGCGGCTGAGGGAACTGGGTGGGTTTAGTCTGGAGAAGAGGAGGCTGAGGTGAGACCTCATCGCCCTCTACAACTACCTGAAAGGAGGTTGCAGAGAGCTGGGGATGAGTCTCTTTAATCAAGTAATAAGCAATAGAACAAGAGGGAATGGCCTTAGGTTGCGCCAGGGAAGGTTTAGACTGGATATTAGGAAACATTTCTTTACAGAATGGATTGTTAGGTGTTGGATTGGGCTGCCCAGGGAGGTGGTGGAATCCCCATCCCTGGAGGTGTTTAGGAGTAGGGTCAACATAGCGCTGAGGGATATGGTATAGTTGGGAACTGTCAATGTTAGGTCAATTGTTGAACTGGATGATCTTCAAGGTCTTTTCCAACCTAGACAATTCTGTGATTCTGTGATTCTGTATCTTTCAATCTTTCCAGATGCTTGTGGGTAATAAGGGATGTGATACACCCACTCAATGTCATGTTTCTTTGCCCGGGAGTTTATAACATTATTTCGAAAATGGGTTCCATTGTCTGATTCGATTCTTTCAGGAGTACCATGTCACCATAAAATTTGCCTTTCAAGACCTAAGATGGTATTTCGGGCAGTGGCATGATTTACAGGGTACGTTTCGAGCCAACCAGTAGTTGCTTCCACCATGGTGAGTATGTAGCGCTTGCCTTGGAGTGTTTGTGACAGTGGTCCAATATAGTCAATTTGCCAGGCCTCACCATACCAAAAACTCCGCCATCGCCCTCTGTTCCAGGGAGACTTTACTCGTGTGGCTCGCTTGATTGCAGCACATGTTTCGCATTCATGAGTGCCCTGTGAGATGGCCTCCATGGTCAGGTCCACCCCTCGATCACGAGCCCATCTGTACATTGCATCTCTCCCAGATGCCCGGATGTTTCATGTGCCCATCGAGCTACAAATAGCTCACCCTTGTGCTCCCACTCCAGGTCCAGCCAAGCTACTTCAATTTTAGCAGCCTTGTCTACTTGCTCATTGTTTTGATGTTCTTCGGTGGCATGGCCTTTGGGCACATGAGCATCTACATGATGTACCTTTAGAGCCATGTTTTCCACTTGGGCAGCAATATCCTGCCACAATGCAGCAGCCCAGATGGGTTTACCTCTGTGCTGCCAATTGGTCTTCTTCCACTCCTGTAGCCACCCCCACAGGGCGTTAGCCACCATCCAGGAGTCAGTGTAGAGATACAGTACTGGCCACTTTTCTCGTTCAGCAATCTTTAGGGCTAGTCGGATCGCTTTTACTTCTGCAAACTGACTTGACTCGCCCTCTCCTTCAGTGGCCTCAATGACTTGTCTTGTGGGACTCCACACAGCAGCTTTCCATGTCCAATGGTTTCCTACCACACAACAGGATCCATCAGTAAACAGCGCATAACGCCTTTCATCTTCTCGTACCTCGTTATATGGTGGTGCCTCTTGGGCACGAGCCACCTCCTCAGGCAATGCTCCAAAATCTCTACCTTCTGGCCAGTCCATGATCTCTTCCAGGATTCCTGGACGGTTGGGTTTTCCCAGTCGAGCTCGTTGTGTGATTAACACTACCCATTTACTCCAGGTAGCACTGGTTGCATGGTGCATAGAAGGGATGTTTCCTTTGAACATCCAATGTAATACAGGCAATCGCGGTCCCAAGAGGAGCTGTGCTTCTGTACCAACAACTTCTGAAGCAGCTCGAATCCCCTCATATGCTGCTAGTATCTCCTTTTCAGTTTGACTATAGTGGGCTTCTGATCCTCGATATCCCCGGCTCCAAAATCCTAATGGTCGACCTCAAGTTTCACCTGGTATCTTCTGCCAGAGGCTCCATGCGAGGCCATGCTCCCCAGTTGATGTGTAAAGTACATTTTGCACAGCTGGTTCTGTCCAAAGAGGCCCAAGAGCTACCACCCGAGCTGTCTCCTGTTTGATGTGCTCAAAGGCTTGTTGTTGCTCAAGACCCCACTCAAAATTGTTCTTCTTTCGGGTTACTTGATAGAGAGGGATCACCAGCTGACTGTAACCTGGAATATGCATCCTCCAAAATCCCACAAGTCCTAAGAAAGCTTGTGTTTCCTTCTTGTTGGTTGGTGGAGACATAGCTGCTATCTTGTTGACAACATCCATAGGCACATGACGGCGTCCATCTTGCCATTTTATTCCCAAGAACTGAATCTCTTGTGCTGGTCCCTTGACCTTGCTTTTCCTTATGGCAAACCCAGCTCTCAGTAGAATTGAGAAATTACTCTTTGTCCTTTCTTGAACACTTCTTCTGCCTTGTTACCCCACACAATGATGTCATCGATGTACTGTAGCTGTTCAGGGGCATCACCCTTTTCCAGTGCAGTTTGAATTAGTCCATGACAAATACTGGGGCTGTGCTTCCACCCCTGGGGCAGTTGATTCGAGTTATATTGGACACTCCTCCACATGAAAGCAAACTGTGGCCTGTACTCTTCTGCCAAAGGAAATGAAAAGATTGCATTGGCAATGTTGATTGTGGCGTACCACTTGGCTGCCTTTGACTCCAGTTCATATTGGAGCTCTAACATATCTGGTACAGCAGCACTCAGTGGTGGCGTCACTTCGTTCAGGCCACGATAGTCTACTGTCAACCTCCACCCTCCGTCAGACTTTCGCACTGGCCATATTGGGCTATTAAAAGGTGAATGTGTCTTACTGATGACACCTTGGGTCTCCAGTTGACGAATCAGTTCTTGGATGGAAGCCAGAGAGTCTCAGTTTGTGTGATACTGCCGTCGGTGCACGGTGCTCATAGCAATTGGCACCTGTTGTTCTTAAACTCGCAACAGTCCTACAACAAAAGGATCTTCTGAGAGGCCAGGCAGATTAGACAACTGTTTGACCTTCTCTGTGTTCACACTGGCCACACCAAAAGCCCATCGGTATCCTTTTGGGTCTTTGAAATACCCCCTCTTGAGGTAGTCAATGTCCAAGATACAAGGGGCTTCTGGGCCAGTTACAATGGGATGTTTTTCCCACTTGTCCCCGGTCAAGCTAAGCTCGGCCTCCAGTACTGAGAGTTCTTGACATCCGCCTGTCACTCCTGAGATCCAGATAGGTTCTGCCCCTCTATAACTTGATGGCATTAATGTACACTGTGCCCCGGTGTCAATTAAAGCCTGGTACTTCTGTGGATTTGATGTGCCAGGCCACCGAATCCACACTGTCCAATACACCCGCTCATCCGTTTCCTCCTCCTGGCTGGAGGCAGGGGCCCTCTATTCCTGTCCTTGGTCGGAGTATTCACTGTCTGACCGTTGCTGTGCCAGGCCAGAAACTCCTTCATCAGGGCCAAGGCAGGTGATCTCAGTCTACCTGTATCTGGGAAATCGCTGATTACTTTCTTGTGGTTTTACACCAGTTACATTAACAACCTTCTTGGATGTCTTCTTCTTGGCAGGGGTCTTTCCTCACAATTCATGTACACGAGCTTCCAACTTGAAGGTGGGGTGACCATCCCACTTCCTCATATCCTCCCCCTGGTCACGCAGGAAGAACCAAAGTTCGCCACATGTCACGCGCCTGGGTTTCCCTTTCCCTCTGACCGGGGTGGAAGAGAACTGCTTTCTTGGGGTGCTCCTGACATCCAGGGTGCTTGCCCGTAGAGATGAGGAGGTACCAAGACTCTCTTCAACTTTCTGAAGCCAGGAAGAGACTGCCTCCGCAGTTGGTGTACATCTTAGCCCTTCTCCCGCATCCATTTCTGGGTAGTACATCACGGCCAAGCTGGCAGAATATGAGGATGGCGCACCTTTAATCACCTTCCTCCACATGGCCCGTGTGCACAGGACATCTTATCTGGATTACCATAGATGACTTCCAGCACTGCTAATTCTCTCAGGTACTGGACACCTTCATCCGCAGTAGCCCACTTCCCTGGGGAGTTGTCCATAAGATCTTCCTTGAAAGGATATCTTGCTCTAACACTTGAAAGGAGGCGTCTCCACAGACTGAAAATTGCTGTCTCTTTTCTGATTCCCCTTTCAATTCTTCAATTTCTAGCAAGGGAACCCAGCTGTTAGGCTTCCTTACCTTCCAGTTGTTGAGCATCAGCCCCATTATCCCAGCATCGAAGGGAGAGGCAGGTGTCTGGGAAGAGGCAGGAAGGGAATGCCAGTGCTCTTGGAGAAGACAAAGAGAGACACTGGTATGCTCCCACCTATGACAACCTCAATGAGAGCAACCCCATGATGGCAATCATAGAACCCTAGAATGGTTTGGGTTGGAGGGGACCTTAAAGATAATCTAGTTCCACCCCCTCTGCCCTGGGCAGGAACACCTTCCACTAGACCAGGTTGCTCAAAGTCCCATCCAACCTGGCCTTGAACACTTCCAAGGAGCGGGCAGCCACCACTTCTCTGGGCAACCTGTTTAGTGTCTCACTACCCTCATAGTAAAGAATTTCTTCCTTATATCTAAATGAAATCTCCCCTCTTTCAGTTTAAAACTGTTAGTCCTCACCCTATCAGTACAGTCCCTGATAAAGAGTCCCTCCTCATCTTTCCTGTAGCCCCTTTAAGTACTGGAAGGCTGTTATAAGGTCTCCCCAGAGCCTTCTCTTCTCTAGGCTGAACATCTTGAACTCTCTCAGCTTGTCCTCATAAGGGAGGTGCTCCAGTCCCTGATCATCTTTGTGACCCGCTTTGATGTCCTCCTGATGTTGGTGCCCCAGAGCTGGACACAGCACTGCAGGTGGGGTCTCATGAGAGCAGAGCAGAGGGGGAGAATCCCCTCCCTCGACCTGCTGGCCACACTTCTCTTGATGCAGCACAGGACACAGTTGGCTTTCTGGGCTGCGAGCGCACATTGTTGGCTCATAGTCAGTTTTCCATCCACTAATACCCCCAAGTCTTTCTCCTGGGGGCTGCTCTCCATCCACTCCTCACCCAGACTGTATTTGTGCATGGGATTGCCCCAACGCATGTGCAGGACCTTGCACTTGGTGTTGTTGAACTCCATGCAGTTCTCATGGGCCCACTTCTCAAGCCTGTCCAGGTCCCTCTGGATGGCACATCCCTTCCTTCCAGCGTGTCAACTGCACCACACAGCTCGGTGTCGTCGGCAAACCTTCCGAGGGTGCACTCGATCCCACTGTCCATGTCACCAGCAAAGATGTTTAACAGCACCAGACCCAACACCGATCCCTGAGGACACCACTCGTCACCGCTCTCCACTCGGTCACAGAGCTGTTGATCCTAACTCTTTGAGTGTGACCATCCAGCCAATTCCTTATCGACCGAGTGGTCCACCTGTCAAATCCATGTCTCTCCAATTTAGAGACAAGGATGTCGTGCAGGACAGTGTCAAATGCTTTGAACAAGTCCAGGTAGATGACGTCAGTTACTCTTCCTTTATCCACCAGCACTGTAACCCCATTGTAGAAGGTCACCAAATGTGTCAGGCGGCATAGTCCCTTAGTGAAGCCACATTGGCTGTCACCAATCGCCTCCTTATATTCCATGTGCCATAGCATGGTTTCCAGGAAGATTCAATCCATGATCTTACCAGGCAGAGGTGAGACTGACGGGCCTGTAGTTCCCTTGGACTTCCTTTATTCCGTTTTTAAAAATGGGGTTTATGTTTCCCTTTTTCCAGTCAGCGGGAAATTCACCAGACTGCCAGGAGTTCTCAAATATGATGGATAGTGGCTTAGCCACATCACGCACTGGTTCCCCCAGGACTCATGGATGCATTTCATCAGGTCCCATGGGCTTGTGCACCTTCAGGTTCCTTAGATTGTCTCAAACCTGATCTTCTCCTACAGTGGACAGTTCTTCATTCTCCTAGTCCCCATCTTTACCTTCTGTGTCTTGGGTGGTGTGGCTGGAGCACTTGCCCATGAAGACTGAGACAAAAAAGTCATTGAATACCTCAGCCTTCTCCATATCCCAGGTGAGTAAGTCTCCCTTTTCCTTCCAGAGAGGGGCCACATTTTCCTTCTCTCACCAACATAACTGTAAAAGACCATTTTGCTGCCCTTGATGTCCCTGGCCAGAATTAATTCTATCAGGGCGTTGGCCTCCCTAACCTCATCTCTGGCTGCTCAGACAATTTCTCTGTATCCTTCCCAGGCTACCAGTTCTTGCTATCACCCTCTGTAGGCTTCCTTTTTATGCTTGAGCTTGTCCAGGAGCTCCTTGTTCATCCAGTCAGGCCTCCTGGCATTCTTACCCGACTTCCCCTTTGTCCAGATGCCTCACTCCTAAGCTTGGAGGAGGTGATCCTTGAACATCCACTAGCTCTCTTGAGCCCCTCTTCCCTCCAGGGCCTTATCCCATGTTACCCTGCCAAGCAGATCCCTGAAGAGTCCAAAGTCTGCTCTCCTGAACTCCAGGGTAATGACCTTGCTGTGTGCCCTCCTCGCTGCCCTAAGGATCTTGAACTCCACCATTTCATGGTCACTGCAGCCACAGCTGCCCTTGAGCTTCACACTCCCCACCAGCTCCTTCTTGGTGAGAACAAGATCCAGCAAAGCCCCTCTCCTTGTGGGCTCCTCTATCACTTGGAGAAGGAAGTTATCATCGACAAATTCCAAGAATCTGCTGGATTGCTTATACCCTGCTGTGTTGCCCCTCCAACAGATATCGGGGTGCTTGCCGTACCCCGTGAGGAGCAGGGCTTGTGAACATGAGACTGCTCCCATCTGTCTCTAGAGGACTTCATCCACTCTTCCTGGTTGGGTGGCCTGTAGCAGAACCCCAGTATAACATCTCATGTCCCTGCCTTTATATTAATATATATTAGTGATATTCCTAAATAATTGGTTAACCCTAGAAAAAGCTGAAAAAAAATTCTTGAGACGTACCAATAGGAGTATTTTTGTTACCCAAGGATGTTCAAGATACTGAAGAGTTTTGTAACAAGGGAGTAAA